>NW_004797400.1:662489-707428 GCF_000002075.1 Aplysia californica
GGGTGAGAATAACAAGACACAGGCTATTCTCACCCCTGGCCCTGGTGAGAATAGCCACTTCCTTACCCCAAACCCCTTACCCTCTACAGTGGAGTCCACTTATAACGAGTCCTGAAACAATGAGAAGTCTGTTATAAAGACACTGTTCTAAAACCCCGGGTTTTTTTCCTTCTTTATCTTTGTAAATAAAATACTGCTATTGCCGCTATAATTGCGCAATCAGACCTTCACGCGAGTCGTTTATAACGGAATATTGCTGCTGCTGTGCACAGCGCACAGACCAATTAAACCTATAAAACCTTGATGGTTGAGAAAGTTGTCGGTGATCCAGCGAAACAAGGAATGGGAGAGCTCACGCGAACCAACAATGAAGGCCGGAGCGAATGAGTGGGGAGAGTGTGGCATGCGCAGACACAAGCAGAACGCATCGCGTGATAGGCCAGCCCAGTCTAGATTATCTAGGCATACCGTGCCTCTCATTTCTCTGGTGCGCGATGGAGAGGTCACAATGCTGTGATAGATGGATGGAGTGAATGTATGACGTGCGTGAGCAGACGCAACGCGCCACAGTGTGTGGTGGGGTGGGGGACAACACTGCGGGCTAGTTAGCCTAGAGTCAGAGCCCCTTCTTTCTGATCGCCAAGGCCGATTTGTCAACATTGCTAGTACTAGAGAAAGAAACCTGATTCGATTTTTTTATAAAGTAAGACCTTGAGATCATGTTGAACAAATCATCATCAGGGGAAATACAAAAAGGAATAAACAGAACGCCAAATCATAGATTAGGCCTACTTTACTATTTCCCTTGAACTTATTACTGGATCCCTTGTAACGAGAATCCTGCTATAACGGAAATTTCGCACCGGTCCCCTCCCTCTCGTTATAACAGGATTCCACTGTATTCTACTTCGTTTCATACTGGTCGCTCGTTATGCTCTCCCAATAACGGATTATATAACCCACAAAGAAATTTTCGCCAGCTCTATTCGGACTCGAATCCGATTAGATTTTTTTATCTTTCGGAGTCGAGTCCATGGGTTTTATCTATTTGGACTCGGAGCCATAAAAATTTACCCAATTTCAAATCTAACTGTAAAATATCAAATTATGGATAACCCCTGTAACCCCCCAGATTTTCTTTTATCCCAGTGGGGCAGGCCCCCCTGGAACCCCCCGATTGGTCCAAAGCATGTCCATCTAGTTAAAAACAATCAAATATTTCAAAAACTATTAATTTGCGACGGAAATGAAGTTGATACGTGTTCAGCGCATCAATATTTAGTAGAAAATAGACAACTGGTGGTAGCTGAGTGTGAGACTGGAGGGAAAGTAAAAAAATGCCAAAAAGGGGGGCATGCCCCCCTGTAACCCACCCAACCCCCCTTCTAGGTCTTGTGTAATATAGCTCAATTAAAAAATATCAAATGTTTCGAAAACACTTTATGATGAAGCTGATATTAAGAGCATCAATATTTAGATAGATCTAGATATCTAGATCATCTTTCCTATAACTAACTGTATAGAGTATAGAAAATGGACAACTAGATTCTAGATGTGTGAGACAGGAGGGAAAGTAAAAGCATGTATATACCAAAACTAGGTTATTTTTTTACTAATACACCCGTCTCATGTACCCGTTTGAAATACTTTTATTCTAGATCTAGATCTAATAGTATAGTATTTTGCATGCTGAATACGAATATGGGGAGGACTTCCGTAACGAGCGACCACTATGAGACAGAGCAGAATTGAGGGCTTGGGGTAGGGGTAGGGGTAAGGGTAGGGTTAGGGTTAGGGTTAGGTCTAGGCCTCTTCTTTATGAATGTGTTTGATGGGGTGGTCGCTCCTTACAGAAGTCCTTCCCGAAAATGGCCTTCATTTTTGCCGCAAATCAATAGTTATTGATGTTTGAAAATAGAACTAGATCTAGGACCAGTGGCGTAGTAAATATATTTGACTTGTTTTTAACAACATGGGGGGGGTCAGGGGCCCCCCTGACCTAAAAAGAAACTGGGGGGGTTCAGGGGGCCCCCTGAATTTCACAATGATTTGATGTTTTGGCAATTTGGGTTGATATTTACTTGAAATAAACAATTCAAAATTGATTTGCAAGGGTGTGTTCTACAGCAAAAATTGTGGCAGTTTATGCATCTAGAAAAATCTATGTGTGGGTGCAAAAGTAAAAATTTACCAAAACTAGATTTCTAGATCTAGATCTACAATTGACCAAAGACTGTGTGGCTCTATACTCTGTACCCAATCAATCATTTAAATTCAAGACAATACAAAAACAGTTTTAGAATCGACAGGCTTTGTGATTGTTTTCTTCGCTATGGTTTTCTTTCACAACAGTAACCTCCCTTTGAGGAGGAACTAAAACGCCCTAAACTAAATTCCGAAACGATGAAAATGTCTTCTTCAGTTCCTTCCTGTTGTCTTTCTTTTTTTATCAGCTCGCCTTTTCTCTTTGTGTCATTCGTTGTAAAGTTGTTTAGAATATATGTGTATGTTGTTCTTTGTCTTACTCTGCTCTTTTTCCCTCTTTACTTTTACATAGAGCAGATACATACGAAGTTTCTTCATCTGAATAATACTAGATCTAGATATCTAGTTCTTTTACTAGATCTAGGCTATGTCAGAAACAAAAATCAATGTGTATTGCTGTTTCAAATATATACATGTATCTATATAACTCTAAAGGTCTTGTGAAAAATTTTTGCATGAGGTCGAATGACGCATCTAATATTAATGTACTACATAAATTATTGTTAACTTTTCTTTTCACATTGAATTTTAATGAAATTAAGTTACAGTAGTCGAATAATTTAATTTCTGTGTATAGTGTATATACCTACCTGCATATATGTTTACGGTCCTGTACAGCCCAGAAAAAAAATATTCACTCTGAACTTAAATAGACCTATTATCTTATCTTATCTCTTCTTCTTATCTTCTCTTAAGAATCTCAATTTTCTTAGTTCTGATTTTATGTGGATCCTGCCATATTTGCTTGGAGCACTTTTCTGGGGTTTTTTCCTTTCTGTCCCTGACATTCTGAGTCGGCCTATTCTCCTTAATACCACACTTCAGCATTCTCCAGTCTCATGTCTGTTTACTCTTTGTTTAGAGTCCAGTTCTCGCATAATTTTGATCGACCGGCTTTCTGGGTTCTTAAATTGCAAACGCATATCCCCTGTTATAAATTTGTAAAAAAGTGCAAATAACTAATTTGATTTTGACCCCGGATCGGAATTAAAATTCTGATTAAGTCTGACAAATTGAAGGCTATATTATTATTTTCAGACAGTTGTAACATTTAAAAAACACTTCGACGGAAAAGCCAGATCAAGATATATTATTATGTAATAGGCCTTTATAATAGATAGTGTCAACATTCTCTAACGTTAGAGAACGTATACATGTTGTGTACGTTCTCTAATGTTCATTGCTTTCAAGCTTGGCATCGAATCCCGGTCCCGGAAGGGTTTTTTTTTCTCTTCTCCTCATCCCGACTGACCTACAATTTGCCCCCGGACCCCCCACCATGGCGAATAATAACTGGCAGGAGGAACAATTGGCAGCAGTCTGGGGGCCGCAGGAAGCCCCCGGAAACAAGAAAATTTGCAATTGAAGAGCTAAAATTTGGCCTCTCTGATCTTAAATTTTAAAAAAATATATACTTAGACTCACAGACAAAAGAAAGCCACTTGAACTTTAACCTGGCCTAAATTGGTAAAAGGAAAATATTCTCTGTAGGTAAAAGCTCCTTTTGGGAACAAAACCAGAATTTGCATACTTCATCACTACATAAAAAACTACAAAGCAACAATAAATTATAATTATGAGAAAAAAACTGTTGGTCAGTCGAGGGGGGGGGGGGAGGAGAAGAAAAAAACCCCTTCCGGAACCAGGATTCGTTCCCGCGCTCATAAAACAATTAATTGTACGTATGACTTCAAACACATATGCGCTGTCAACTCGGCCTTTAGAACTACCAACAGCGAAGGGTAGATTAAGCTTAATATTAAGGCAACGCAACATAGATCAAAATGTAGTTTTTATACAACGAAAAAAGTGAGAAAGTCGGAAACATGGGGGAGGGGGGGGGGGGGTATCAATGAGGCGGTGGATATGGTCTGAAGGAAACTAAAAATTGGCGGAAAATTGGAAGCACTGCACATTAGACAACGTAGACAGCTTGAATAAGTTCTCTAACGTTAGAAAAAGTAGACACTGTACTGTCGGGACCTCACAATCACAACATCTAGATCTAGACAGACATTGAAAGCAGCAGGAGCCAGGTACGACTGTACCGGTGGACGTACGCTTTATTACTGAAGATTCTCTTCCCTAAATTCCATGACGATTGTATCTAAGACAACAATTACGTAACCACTTACGCGGCTTGGTTACCAGTTGCCAGTGGTTATATACCAGTTGCCAGGTTTCCTAATTAGTAAGGCAAAGGAGATGGTTTCAGGGATATCGCAAAACCACAAAACAGCAGTGAAACAAATTCACCATGAAGATGAATCAGATTCTGACAGCACAATATGAGTGTTTCAGATAAATCTCAAGAAAAACGTACCTACAGTGACGGTAAATATGTGTTCAAGCAAGCTGACATTTATTGAGGATACAGGAGCATCTGTAAATAATATAATAACAAAGACAACGTATGATCTGATGAAGGAGAAACCTATTTTGAGGCCTGATCCTATTACTATTTATGGATACTCAAACAGTGAAAAGCTGGATGTCCTTGGACGTTTCACAGAAAACATCCAATGCAAGGGGAAGAAGATCAAGGGAAGTTTCTATGTCGCCAAGACACCCGAAAAAGCATGCAACTTACTCCCTGCAACAACCTCTGAGAAACTAGGAATAATTTCCTTCCTGAACAATGTAACTACCTCGGAAGCTCTTTTTCAGGGATTCGACAGAATTGAAGGTCTCATGATAAAACTCCATATTGATCAAGAAGTTCAACCAGTCGCCCAAAAATACAGAAGAATACCATACCATGTAAGGAAGGATGTTGAAGCGGAAATGCAACGCCTAGAAAAACAAGACATCATCAATCATTGAAAAGATAGAGGATCCTACCTTATGGGTCAGTCCTATAGTGGTTGTCCCAAAGAAAACTGGCGGAGTTCGTCTCTGCGTAGACATGAGACGTGCAAATACAGCTATAAAAAGAGAGAGAGACACCCAATGCCCACACTCGAGGAGGTGACAAACGAATTAAATGGCTCCAAATTCTTTAGTCGTTCGGACTTACATGACAGCAAGCATTCCATCAGATGGAACTCGCAGAAGAAAGTCGTCACATCACCACTTTCGCTACTCATGTTGGTCTGAGAAGATACAAAAGACTTATGTTCGGTATAAATGCAGCTCCAGAACTGTTCCAGCATCACCTTAGTCAGATACTCCATGATATTCAGGGTGTCACAAACTACATTGATGATGTCATAGTCTTCGGCAGGACCAGAAATGAGCTTGACAGGGATGTACAAGCTACACTAGACTGACTACAAGACAAAGGAGTCAAATTGAACAAGGACAAATGTCTGTTCAGAGTCCAAAAGCTGACCTACCTCGAGCCGCACAAGATCAAGTCCATATCTGAGGCAGCACCGCCGTCAACTGTCTCAGAAGTTAGATAATTTCTAGGCATGACGCAGTATGTGTCACGCTTTATCAGAGGGTATGCGACTATCATAGAGCCTTTACGCATGTTGACAAAGAAGACTCAGTCTTGGATTTGGGGAAAACCTCAACAGGATGCTTTTGATCAGCTCAAATCAGCTCTTATAAACGCAGGAGTCATGACCTACTTTGACTGTCTTTGACCCAGTCAAATCTACTGAGATCATAGTCGATGCATCCCTATGTGGACTCAGTCACCAGTGCAATCTTAACTCAGGGAGAGGGGGGGGGCATGTCATTAGCTACGGAGGTCGAGGACTTACTTACACCAGTGGAAACGAGATATCCCCGAACTGAAAGAGAGATGCTAGTGGTCGTGTTTGGAGTGGAGAAGTTCCACATGTACTTATACGGGTCTAAGTTCATTGTTACAACTGACCATAAGCCGTTACTTGGCATTTATCAACAGCAACAAACCATGTTCAGCACGCTTTGGGAGATGGCGTCTTTGGCTGATGCCATACGAGTTCAACCTCAGATACAGTCCTGGGAAAGATGAGCTCAATCCAGCAGATTATCTTATCCGTCACCCCATCACTGAACCTACTAGAAACAACAAAGGTGAAAACTACTTCAGTTATGTGAAGAGGGCATCAGTTCCAAACGCTCTTACTCTTGACGAAGTCAAAGTCGCCACAAAGAATGACCTTCAGCTGAAGGGAGTGATGACTGCAATCCAGTCTGGAAACTGGAAAGGCAAGTCGCTTTCTTCATTTTCAAATATTAAAGATGAACTTTCAGTTTACGATGGGGTCATAATGCGCCAACTGGTTATTCCTAGTAGCCTACACCATCAAGTGATCACTCTCGCACATGACTCTCACCAAGGTGATGTAAAAACGAAACAACTAATCCGCGAGAAAGTATGGTTTCCAGGCTTAGACAGAATGATGGAAGAACACCTGAAAGGGTGTGTACCATGCCGATCATGAGTCATAGGCACTCCAAATCGTGAACCATTGAAGATGACACCACTCCCAGATTAGGCATGGGATGAAATATCAGTCGACTTTGCAGGACCTTTTCCACCTGGCGAATATCTACTTATCATGAGAGGCATTACAGGCACTTCTATATTATATGATGGGCAACCTTGGCATGGAAACACAATATTATCGCACTACCGGTTCGAATTAACCAAATAAAGCAAAGAAACCGCATCAACATTTTCATTGTATTAATTATTAACATAAATAAAGCATTACAATTCAAAACCAAGGTACGTGAGTATGTTAAAGGCTAAACAGACACACTCAATGGGAAGTTGAGGGTTAATTGTGCATAATAATATTATGAGTTGAATATTTGAGCAGTGTGCACACTTTTTCTTGTTTAAGTCTACTAATCGTAAGTTATGTAATCCTGCATTGTATGAGGCCTGTGCCTGTGTAAGGAGAGATATTATGGCAGCGGGTTATTATTATCCTGCTCGCAGCAAAAGGTAAACCCGAATATAACTGCACGAAGGGCTCAGAACGTCAACCAGAAATATGTTATATGGTCTTTTAAAATAATTTAGTGGATTCTTTCTTACTATGTTGAATTGCACTATAATGATGTTTCAGAAGGCAAAAATTGATGAGGCAAACATTCACACTTTCACCACGCCACCCGATCTGCTCTTGCTGGCTCATTCAGTCCGCACGTACTATATACATGGCGCAGTCTTTCACTTTCAGCAACTTACCTTTCCAAACCTCAGTTTGATTGTGACCTTTTACAATGTATGTCAAATAACGTCTCTTTCTATGTCTACCAAGTCTTCCTCACCGCACCTCTCCGCCCTCTCTGATCTCTCTCTCTCTCTCTCTCTCTCTCTCTCTCTCTCTCTCTCTCTCTCTCTCTCTCTCTCTCTCTCTCTCTCTCGGTCTTGACGTTAACCCCATCGTGTGAGCCCTGAGTGATGCAGATGGCCAGTATAGTGTGGGTGTGAAATCTCACGACTGCCTGTGAGAGTGCTCGAGTAGCGAGCCACTACGGAAACTTTCTTGGGTAGCCAGAAGCCAGAGGTGTGAAATTAGATTGACCAATGCCAGCCGAGAAAAGAGTTCCTCGAATCGTTGTTACATGATGGCAGTGAGGGGAGGGGTGGCATTGGTGGGTGGGGTAAGGGTGGAAGCAAAGGGGATGTTCAAACGTTCCTGTTTTTATAGGTCAAAAAGTGGTCCAATGAAATGCAAGCACTGGCGGTAATTGGATAAGTAAGACTGACACATGTCATTATCAGAGAGGTTAGCAGCTGAGAGCTGTGAAGTTTTGACCACTGCTAGCCGATCGGACAAGCGATCCTTGATCCCACCGGCTGGGCTTTGAACTCCCCCCGCCCCCAAACCTCCATCTCCCCCTAAATTCCCCTGTCTAAGACGGGAAATGTCTAAGACGGATTTTTTTCTGGCTCCCTTGCGATTCCGTCTTACACAGGTTCGACTGTAGTGTGCTTTTTAAAAATTCAAATTGGTTAAACATTCTAATGTAGGCTATAGCTTTTCTTGTCATGACCGTCAAGCACATTCTTGTTCATGGTTTTCCACAGACGTTGTCTTTTGGGCCAGTGGCACTGTCAGGACTTAACTGTATTATCAATTGATCTGGCTATCTTCTTCACAAGCTACGTTTTTCTCAAAAACCTTAAGCCACATAATGTTAAATTGCTTTAACATTACACCACTGTGATTGGCCATGACAGGTTGTTCCTATTCATCCTCATCAATCGTTGATTCAAGGAGCAATCTTTCGGACAAGTCTTCAGTTTATCTTTTTTTTTGTTGAAAAGAGGGGGGACATGTTCCGCCTTCCGAATAAATTCTGAAATTCAGAGTGAAAAACAGCTTGGGGGGGGGGGGGGGGGGGTCAAGTGTGTTAGGCATTCGGACAAACTGTTCCGCCCATCTAAGGTGGACTACTTCGGGTGGCAGATGCTACCCTATCGTGTGGGGTTCGCACCTTCTCAAGAACTCTAGTGTCTAGGATTTATTAAACCCTTCAGTGAATTCCCAGTAAATTTTAATCTATTCTTCTCATACAGGAGGGGTGAAACCTGTTGAGTTTGTTTAAATCAAGAACAACTGACAAAAATAAGATTTGCATTTAATGTGAAAGAGGCCTGAAAAGAATATTATGAAATAACAATTAACAGATAAACGCAGTGGTTCAAGTTATGGTTTTGGTATTAATCGGAAGGTTCATGGTTTTAGACTGACAATGTTGTGAACCTCTTCAATTTTAGGACATTTTATATGGTAGGCCTAAATCTATACTATTCCTTGTTTCTTCGTTTTGCTCCTCCCAGGGTTCCGTACTTTTTTTGGCGAAGATGATGTCATCTCCGTCATTCTGTTTTGGTTCAGCAACATCCTGATCCGATTATAGCAACTTGTTAGTGAGTATGTGTTACTCACTATTTCAGACTGTTAATGTTTTCTCTGATATATGTTTCTAAAGTCTGCACTATTTAGTGAAATTTCGATTGAATAAGTAGGGTTCGCACCTTTCATCAGCACTCGGGACTTCCCGAAGATGACGTCACTAACGTAAACCTCTGAGTCTGTATTGGAACTGTTGACAATTTTGGCGAAAGGGAAGATTGTGTGAATGCAATAGCCTGCTACTACAAAGCAAACGCTCGTTCTCATGGCTTTGGTGTATTGTTCATATGCCCTTGAATAACTCCAGAGCTTTCAGTCTTGTTACTATTACTGACCCAATTTTCAGAGGGGAGCTGCAAAATCTAATTTAAGTAATTTGAATGGATCATCTAGCCTACCTAAAGCCTAACTAAAGTAAAGTGAGTAAAGTCGTGACCGTGCAAAATCTGTGTGTGGTTACAAGCTAGATGCTTGATATTCTGGAAGCTAGCTACGGTTTTCAGTGAGAGATTACTAGATTCTAATTTAAGTCGCCTTGTAAGGCCTTTTTTGCAATCACAGTGGAAGAAGTTGTTGAAATTTTAAAGATCACCACCAAGTGTTCCTTCATTGACCACAGATTGGAAATAACTGAAATTTTGTAAATGATTAATTTCAATAACAATTATTTGGATGTGAACTGTTTAGCTCCTCTATGACTTCATCATTGCTGTTTCCTTTGCCTTTGCCTTTGTTGGAATTGTATTATTAGAAGGAGCTAGCCATGATGGACAGTGACGATGATTTTCTTGGGGACGGTGATTCCGATGGTACCCCAGGTGTTACTGACAATGAAGACGAAGACGAGCTGCCCATGGATGAAGAACCTCATGAATCGTCAACTAATGAACGCAGAGAGGATGAGGATTTCACCTATGAAGTTCTCACTGCAGATCAAATTGTTGAGTTCATGGTGGACTGTATAAAAGAGGTCAATGCAGTAGTTCAGGTTGGTGATTTATGTTTAAATTTTTTAGACATCAAGGCTTAGAAGCTTCCAAAGTTACACATATAGTCAAGTTAGTTAAAAAAAATTTGTATCAGGTCATTTTAGATGGCATCGTAAAATAAAATTATTATTAATGATTAAATTGGAAATGCTGAAGCATAGCATAGATAGAGAGTTAGTAAGCTTGCAAGCTGTGCTCACCCACAACTGGAAAGGAAGCTTTTAAAATACTCAAAATGTGGCAAACTCTTTTTTTGCCCTAATGTAATTTGTCTCATTGGCCATATAAAAGAATACTGGAAGGATCTACCGACGATCTACAACCGCACTTGTCAAGATTGATCTAGCCTGCACGCAATTGATTTATGCATCTATCAAGTCAGTCAATTTGCCAGATACTCAAACAGGCTTTTCTAGAGCCTCAACAGTAAAATCCCCAATGTCAATGTCGGAAGGCGTTATTGGGAGTCGACTCCCCATAATGTCTACTGGTTATTGGGAGTCGACTGCCCATAATGTCAACTGGTTGTGGGAGTCGACTACTGCCCATTTTAACGTTATTGGGAGTCACAGAAACATCATAATAATTTTTTGGAAGAGGCTAGCCGTACTTAATGACGGCTAGACTGGCAGTCTAGCCGTACTTAAGTACGGCTAGACTCACAGTCTAGCCGTACTTATTCTTAATATGATGGCTAGACTGACCATTTACAAAAAATAGGCCTACTGAATTGTAAATATACATTTTTAGTGTGCAGTACCTAAAGTATTTGTATTTGAGACAAAACCAGGTTCCTTAATGACAGTGCATGTATTTTAAACCTCCTGTTTTCTAATGTAAATAGGGCCTAAGATAAGTACGGCTAGACAGGCAGTCTAGCCGTACTTAAGTACGGCTAGACTTCTTGTCTAGCCGTACTTAAGTACGGGTAGACAGCCAGGCTAGCCGTACTTAAGGACGGCTAGACTGTCAGTCTAGCCGTACTTAATATTGATGGCTGAATTGTAAATGAAAATTTTAGTTTGCAATGCCTAAAGTATTTGTATTTCAGACAAAACCAAAAGGTGCCTTACTGACTTGCATGTATTTGAACCTGAATAATTACTAGATCTAGATCTAATGAGACCTGTGTACTTAACAGGCTTGAGTCGATTGGGCCAAACCTAGATCTAAGTACGGCTAGCCACTTCGTAATTTTTTACCTCGAAGGGTTTTGTTGAGGTTACTTCGCTTAATTAGCTACGCTGATTTGATCGGCTTAAAAAAAGAAGGTAAACAGCAGTAATTTTCTGCGCCAAGTCTACCTTATTTGCATTTTAGAGAGGACTTCTCTGTGTATATGAGTTGCCATTGTAGACATGCACGACTTTCTCTGTACTGAACTACCTTTGCTTTTTTCATGCACGGTAAGGGACGAAGAGAGAAAAAAATATTTCATTTTGTATGTGTTTTGAACGGAAGAAAAAAAAAGAAGACACCCCCCCCCCCTCTAAAACTTACCTAATCAGGAGGGCAAGCCGCCCCCCCCCCCCCCCCCTCCAAACCAAAACAAAAAAGAAAGAATATGACTGATCAGGTGTATGACTGATCAGGGGGGCAAGCAGCAGTGTCGATCGAGCATCGGGACGTTGGCGCGCCGAGTTTGTCATTGAAAACGGCGGAAATTCGAGAGAATTTGATGCAGAATCCAAAAATAAAAGGAGCTGGAATGAGACAGAAGCAGCCGGTGTGTGCGACTTTAAAAGTTCTTTAGAAAATTGAACAAGCCGTTTGCTGCACTTTCCGTAAGGTGCGATAAAGAAATCGTGTTACTCCTGTACAATTGCGGTCCCGTTTGTTTACATAATATGGCTATTGTGGCTGTGGAAGTGAATCTAGATATGATTCAATCTAGCTTTAGGCCTAGATAGCCGAGATAATCTATTTCCGGATATAATCTGGATCTACACATATTTAGATATCTCGATTCTAGTTCTAGATTAGATAGCCTAGGCTATTATTTTAATTCAGTTTAGATCTCTAAAAATAAGAAACACACTACAGGAGCACTAAAAGCAAATGGGACCGCAATTGTTCAGAGTGCCGAAATCGCTCAGTACAGCGGGCAAAGGTGTTGCCTCCTTAATCCAATACTGCTCTACATCGATGTATACAAGTTTAAAGTGAAAGAAATCTTTTTATGAGACACCAGCTTGCAACAGACACTTGATTTTTAGTTACCGAACTGTGTCAATTGCTTGTTAGTCAACTTACTGCCTTGTTGTTTTTTTGGGGGGTTTTCTCTTTCAAATACATTTTAATTCGGTTGCCTATATGGTTAACAAATATGACAATTTTCCCTTCCAAAACCATAGGTTACACTTTCCAGTATATTGCCTCTGGATCTCACTGGTTTTACTCCGGCCTTTGGAGAGAGCGCGTACGCCTTCGCTTAGAGCGCGTACGCCTTCGCTTGAATTTCCTCCTTTTTTAAATTCCTGAGTGGCAGCTATGTGGTAGGAAAGATCTACACCTAGCCTTCTCGGACAAGGGCGAAATATCTCGAAGGGCCCGTGTGCAAGTTGCACTTGTTAAAGATCCCTTGGTTGTCTAAAGTTGATAAGAGTAGGCTTCAGCCGCCATTCGGGCAAAATTCAAAATTTGCTACCAACTGAAAATATTAGGGCGCGCTCATATGACCTATGCAGTTGCGAACGCCATAAAACACTTACACTTTGCCATCACAAGGCTCATATAAGTAAAAACTCTTGCCATCAAAAGCAAATAAAGGCATTTTGTGAAAAATCCAAAGAAACTGAATGGTAAACATCGCCGATCGGCGACAAAGTGTTGAAGAACAAAAACTTACACGGGTCCAAATCACACTCAAACTAATCACATGTATACAAGACTTACAATAAAATCACAAAAATTACAGAAATTACCCCCACTTCCTCCCCATTCACTATCTCGTGAGGGTTCTGACTTTCTTTGTTCTCTTATTAGTGAGTCTTTAAACTTCATTGCCTGGAGCAGCAGACTGGAAGACTGTAAGGGCGAAAATTCACCCCGGTTACTGAACTTCAATTCTGATTTTGAGTTGACAGTGTGCTGGGCTGAGACATTAAGTTGCTTGTGGGTAATTTATAATACTTGTTGTCGCCCCGACTTTCTTTGGATAACTAGAAAGCTTGTCAGGGTTTTATAGCAATGTGCTCAAAACGTGGCTTAGATAATATCGAATTGTTCGAGAGAAAATGTAAAGACCATTGTTTGTTCGTTTCTTGGTTAAAAGTCATTTTTAAATTAATTTTTTTCTGATTGTTCTTACTATGCTTGAGAGCCATCATTTTATTACCACTGCTTAGATTCTAGGGTTGCAGGTCTGCTGTCCCATAACGAATTTAACACAAAAATTGTGTGGACTGCTTTATAAAAATGGCAGGCAGTCACCAGCTTCAAATTTTTGTAAACTTAGATAAGGTTTCGGTTGTGTTGTGTTATCATGTGTTTAGTAAATTGGATTATTTAATATTTTTGTAATATTAATAAGTAGGTAGTCACATAGTGTTAGTGATAGTGGCTGGCTCATCAGTAAGATTGCCAGGCATGCAATTTAAAAGTCAAGGGTTCAATTCCTGAAAGAGCAGAGCCTGATGATATGTCCTTATGAAAAGCAATCTCTATTTCCTCTTGAAAGATTATAAAAACATAAACATTGTTTCCTGTCCATGGCCATATATGATAGAGGGTGGTAATGGAATACATATATATGTAATTTTTTTATTATCATGAATATATGTCACAATGTGGTGGAATCAGGCACTTGTCAATTTTTTAGCATATGGATTTATTAGTATGCTGTCAACTTAAATCATGTCCGTTTGTCTTGCATTTGGCACAGAAAAATACTCGTCATTCTTGAATAGAAGTTAAGATATTCGGAATTGAAAGAAGTGGGGGTTGTTTGGTGTCAGAGGTAAAATTAGAGATAAAATAGCTGCCAAAGTTTGGTGACCTCCAAAGCTTGAGTGCAAATTTTCATTTTTTGTGTGCCTTTGATCAATGTTTTTCAGTAAAATGCACTTTCAGAAATGTGCTCTTAAAAATGAACATAGGTGTTGAGCTCAAAAAAAGATAATTTGGAAAAAATTGCCCTAGGGCCAGAAGAATGCCAGTATTCATTGATTACATAATTATCTTGACGAGCGCCTGATTTCACCATGTTGCCTCACATATCATATGCTTCGCTATTGCTCTGTGGGTCTGATTCTGAAATAGAAGAGATGCTATTATGGTTATACAGTTGACTACGCTTTTTGCGATGTCATTGGGGAACAGAAAAAAGATCGCTACCTCCGAAGTTCGCAACAGCTGTTGGAAGAAAAATTCAAGGGAAATAATCCCAGTACTCAACCTCACTGTAGTTGTCCCTCATGTCGCTACTAGACGAAGTGAGAGAGAGGCAGTATCGTGTTTGCTTCGCACTTATCATGTGTAAGGTTATCAATAGTATCATGTGGGAGATTGCTCGATAAGTGTCTGATGACTCGTACTATTATGTGAATGTGCATAACTTTACAAAACATTGGATTCATCAATGCTAGGTGAATACTAACCTCGGAGGGAAACATGATCGCTAAAGCCGTTATATTTTTACTTTGAACTATGGGCTGGGGATAAGAATACGTATCACTACAGCTGTCACGACGGATGTAGTGATTTCGATACAACTGTTTCAATTTTTTTGAGTTTGTATTACATAGATGCCCATTCCACGGAAAAAGATCACTTCATCCGAAGATCTTTACAACCGACTTCACTGCAAGTGGTGTGGACTATAAATCCTTTTTTCTTTGTTTAAATAGCACAAAATTTGCTGATTATTATGTAATATAAATGCTGGAGTTTGCCCTTATTCTAAAATGATCTCTAAGCATTGTTCTCTGAGAAATTATCAAAGACACGTTATGGGTTGATTACAGGTTAGCAAAAACAAATCAACCCATTGGAGTTGCATTATTTTTCTTCTGCTAGACACAGCAATAATGTGTGTGTGTATGAATCCTGCCTCAATGTGCAATGTTCTTTCATAATAATAACATTATCCAATTATCACTGGGTTTTTTTTCCTGCAGATTCCTGCCACAATAACACGCATTCTTTTAAACCATTTCAAGTGGGATAAAGAAAAACTCATGGAAAGGTAACGTTTTGTCACCTGTTGTTTTTTTTCTGTCTCACATAAGTTTAAAATTAAAATAAGAATTCATGCATCTGAATATCATAGAATTATCACTGAAAGTCCATTTATTTATTGTTGCACTTGAAGTTGGACTAATAAAATGACACTTTTATATTTATATTTTAGACTACAGGGTCTGTTGAGTAAAATGCCCTTTAACGTGAGACTGTTTTGAGGTCAGTTAATTTTAAGCGAGTTTTGTGCCATGAAAAATTTACTTTTTCTGTATTGAAAATGAAAGGGGTACAACTAATTTGAAAAGCTGTAATTTTTTATTTTTTATTGATTGATTGATTAAAAAATCATTTTTTAAAAAAAATTTGGGGGGGGGGGGGGGGGGGGATGTCAAATGGGTAAAAAAAAGTGTGCAGAATTGTCCCATAGAGTGAAGAGTCCCTTCATATCTTATCACACTGTTGTTTATTGTATAGACTTTGTGTCTCTTATTGTATGCATTTTCACAGGTATTATGATGGTGATCAAGACAAACTGTTTTCGGAGGCACACGTCGTCAGTCCCCATCGTCGTGAAGGAGGGAATGGAAAGGTTATTAGGGTATGAATTGAGTCATTATTGTTGTTTTTTTTCAGCTCTCCACACCTCAATTGCTTCTAAACATCTTGCTGTTTATATTTTCAAGTCCTTGATTTAAGTGAATTATAGAGAAATGCCTTACCTTGATGAGTGTGTATGTGGGCATATGTTATTCTTTAGTTGGGGGGGGGGGGGGGTTGCTGAAGGATAATTATTACGCTGTAAAGCTTTTCATTTGAAACAGACAAATAACCTCATTTTAAGTAATATGGTCAGTGCAATTTTCTGGGTGACATGTTGCAGGTGGATTTTTAAAAAGGTAATTATCAAATTAGAGTTATATTATCCTTGCTGCTTCTCTGATTTGAATACAAATTTTTAGTTATTATTTTTGTTTCGTTGATGATTTGTTCCTAGATTCTTCTATTATGGAATATGCATCTGGTCTTTTTCGAAATAACCTCACCATGCATTAATACTTTCAAACATCCCAATATTGTAGGTACTGAGTACTGTCTCAAAAGTGTTGGCAATTCAAAAGTTTTTAATTGTCCTTACCATGTGCACGTGAATTACAGAAGTAGACTAGGGAACTGTAGGGCTCTGGCAATATTGAAAAATGTTGCTTTGTTTCTCAGGTCCTTTTCTGTTCTGCATAATTGAAAGTGTGAAAAGGTTACTTTCTATCCCCAAAAATAGTGACTTAACTGATGAACAAGGCTTTAGATATATAGAATACTAGTTTAATTAATTTTTGATGACCTTTATTTCAGCGTTCCGGCCGCAATAGTGTTCCAGATGATAATGTCTTGTGTGAGATTTGCTATTTGTCCAAGGGGATGATAGTAAGTGCTTTAAGTATTCAAGTGTGCTTTATTTAGATTTTGCTATTCAGGTTTAAATGTAGTCTTTGACATCACCAGTGACAGGTTTTGATAAATAAATCATATGATCAGATTTCAGATAAAAGTGTTTCCCTTTTTTTCAAAATAGATGTCATTTCATTTTAATATGATAGGGAATTTGGGAAGGCCCTGTATTTCATTGATATCTTGTTGCAAGTATTTTTTTTTAAATGGCTTGCATTTTAAGTCATGATTGTTCTTTTTAACTGCTCTTGTTAAAAAACAAAAGCAACTTTTGTTTCTCTTTGTTCATTTGTTATAGATGTGTTATTGTTAGTGTGTTTAATTGGCATACATACACTTGTTGCCTAGAAGCAATGGATGTAATGGAAATGGACCAAAGCTTTTGTGTGATTATTTTTAGGCTGTAAGAAAGAAAAGTTTGAATTAATTATATTACTTGCATAATTATGTTATCTTTTTTTGGTGGGTTTTTTTTACAAGATATTAAATTATAAACTTTTTTTTTCAGGACATGAAAGGTCTGGAATGTGGCCACCGCTTCTGCGCCCAGTGTTGGGCCGAATACCTCACATCCAAGATCATGGATGAGGGAATGGGGCAAACCATTTCGTGTGCTGCCTATGGCTGTGATATTCTTGTGGATGATCAGAGTGTGATGTGAGTTTGAGGGGTTTTTTTTGTTTTGTTTTGTTTTTGCTTTAAAGAGTTTTCGTAGAATTCTTAGTGATTTTTCTAGATTGTTAAGTCCTCGTCTTTTGTTTATTTATCTGTTAGTCAAATAGATACAATACATGTTTTTATGTATCCCTTAGAATTTTGATCTATAACATTGCAAATTAATGCCAGTCTTAATAAAGCGTTGTGAAAGATGAAGGCTGTTTCTGTTATCTTTAGATGTATACAAACGCAAAGACTGAAAGTTACTCAGCCTGGAAAGTTCTAATGCAAAGATTCTTTATCTGTGACGGCTCTGACAGCATTAAATTAATCAATGAAAATTAATTGTTCATTGTCCTGTCATACTGTGAAAAGTTATTGGGTAATATAAAGTTTTTTTAATTTGTTGAAACTGTTCAATTGATTGTGATTGCTAATATGGTATTTATATTCATTTGTTTCAGGGAGTTGATAAAAGACCAGAAAGTGAAGTTAAAATATCAACAAATCATTACAAATAGTTTTGTAGAGGTAAGTAATTTTTTGCAATGTGAGCATGTGCACTCTTTGCCCATTGTTTGTGAAACTTCAAGTTCAAGTCACGATAATTCCTCAGTGGAGTAAAGATGATTATGCCTGCCACTTCTTGAATGTGAATTTGTGTTAAATTTGAGATCTCTGACTAGTGTCAGTTTTAGCTAGGAACGCTTGCATTTTGCTTCAATACTAAAATATAAAAACTAGATGGGGGCTCTGCCGCTCTCGTGGCCTAGAGGTTAAGGTGTTCACCTCTCATTCAATAGGTCCCGCGTTGGAATCCAGATAACGATGGAAAATTTTCTCCTAAAATGTTTTCCTTTCACATCCTTTCCTGCTCTTTAACAATGTTCTATCGTCTGGTTTCGTCTCCACTTTCTGCCCACATCCCCTCACCTCCTTTGCCCCCTTCTCTTGGCTCTGACTCTTTCTGCAGCCTGTCTACTGTTACTCCTTGGCTCCTTACTGCTGTCTTTCAGCCACTTCCTTGATCTTGTGGTAGGAAGGATCTACACCTAGCCTTCTCAGACAAGGGCGAAAATTCTGTTTCTAATGTACTGGACTTTTTACTAAAATGTAATGTTGTATAGTTTAGGTGTCCTGGTTTCTTGGCCTTGCATCATCTTTTGTTTCCTCATACCCACATTACTTTCTCCTTCACAGTGCAACAGGTTATTGAGGTGGTGTCCAGCCCCGGACTGTGGCCATGCAGTCAAGGTGGCTCACCATGATGCTAAGCCAGTGACCTGTGTATGTGGCCATACTTTTTGGTGAGTCTTTATGTCTGTCAGAAAACAGAGTGAGAATGTCACCTCTTTCCTGTTTATTTCTATCTGCAGACTGTTTTTGCTTTTGTTGTTTTTTGGGGGTTTTTTTGTTCTCTCCATGGCACTACATTATTATTGTTGTGTTGATGTGGGTGTCATCTCTAGGCACCACATGAACAAGTTTTTCATAATTTGTGGCTCATCATGATCATCATCCAGTGCCAGATCTGCGACAGACATCGGCGATCATGGTTTTCCATTCATTCTTTTGCTCGGATGCTCTCAAAGAAGCTACGTTTCCCTGATCTTTCCCTGTTACCCGTGGCTAAAGTTTGTAAAATGTACTTATATCTTTGTACTGCCTTTCTCTAAGGCTTGGTTGGAAAGTTGCAATGAAGGAGATTTTCTTTACAATTTACAGTGAATCTTGGCAGATTTAGTTTATCGTGGGCACTGATTTTCCTACCAAGTAGAGTTTCTTTGTTCATTCATATTATTTGGGATGTTTTTTCTTGTACTTGTGGAAGCCCTGTTTTGGTCTTTAATGCAAAATAGTGGAGCCAGAGAGATTTTGATTTGCAATCAGTTATTTCTTCAGTTCTGTAAGCCTTGTAGATTTATATTTATATGTGGCTGAGGTTTGTCTTCCTGGCTCACAGAAAATGTTATGGTGTTGACCAAACTGGTATGGTTCAGTTGAGCAGTTTTCAGTTTGAACTGTGAGGTATTTTTTATTATTGGATTATGTCGGCATGAGTTCATATTGTTCTTCAATTTTTCTGAATGCAGTTGTTCCAGTTGTCTGAAGCTATTCGTTTTCTTGTGTTTCAGAGTTTTGGAGATGTTGTTATTAAAGTTGCTATCCCCCATTTTTGTGTTTTATATGACATGGGAATAAAACCATGTTTTCTTTCAACAGTTTTGCTTGTGGAGAAAATTGGCACGATCCAGTGCGGTGCAAGTGGCTTCGTCAGTGGATCAAGAAATGTGATGATGATAGTGAAACATCTAACTGGATAGCGGCAAATACGAAGGTACTATTTAGGGTTGTGCACGTTGGGCAGGATTGTGAGAATTTTTGTGTGATCATTAGTGTGTAAGTGTATTTTCATGTGTTTATTTTCTGTTGTCAATGTATTACCTGAAGTGGACATGGGAATTTTAGTGCTCAGGTGTGTTTTTCTTTTTTAGAAAAAATGAAGAGCAAAAAATGTGAGAATGGGTGATTAAATACTTGGCAGGAAGATTTACATAAATATTGGTATGTATATGAGAAAAGAAAGTGAAAAAGAATTGTACACTGGCATGGAGAATGAGGTTGCTTTCACATTTATATAATTTTATAGCTTTGCAGAAGTTAGTGAAAGGGCATTCCCAGTTTCCTCTATGAAATTTGTCTTATTATGTGTTTGGTTTATAAGATATCTGTTTAGGCAGTGGTTTTTGTCAAGGTTTTTCATTTGTCTTCCTAGGAATGTCCAAAATGTCACGTGACGATAGAGAAAGATGGCGGCTGCAACCACATGGTTTGTAAAAATCAGAACTGTAAGGCAGACTTCTGCTGGGTTTGTCTTGGACCCTGGGAGCCTCATGGCTCATCTTGGTGAGTACATGGGGATTTGATTGAGGGTTAGGGGAAGTGAGTTATATTAACATATTTATTCCTGATTTTGGTTTACAAATCAGCATTGGTGCTTTCAGACATGACACTTGATTTTCCTATCTGTGTGTGTAATTTTCTAAAATGTGACAATTAATGGATCATAATTTGTATATGGGGAAAGAATTAATTAGTCCAGTAGCTACTCATTGAATATTTGGGATTGTATCATATAAATACAGTGATCTCCATCTGAGATCCTGCTGCCTTTAGTTGTTGTCCACCAGTAGCCCTGCCTGTGACTCAAATTGGAAATTTGCTCTAAAAGTCTCTGTAAAAAAATCATAGTTACTAATTAACTATCCTGGCTAAGATCCTGGTTTTTAGGTCTCTTCATTGTCAATTAACCACTAAAGACCCTCATTTGATAATTCTTTCTGAGAAGCGCACCAGACTTATAAATTTCAGTTGAGGGACTATCATGATGACCTACATGTAGGGCACGTAGTGTCATCTCATATTTTTGGCACTTTGTACAATAAAGTAACAATTTTGAAAGAGTTCACGAGGGTCTATCTTGGAGATGTGTGCTTGGCTTACTCTTTCTGGTCACTGCCTCATAGCATTGCTTGGACTAGGACCATTTTGGAAAAAGAATTTAGTGTATGAAAACTGTTTCTTCACCGTCATTGGTGGGTTGGTGAGATTAGTTTGGTGTGGTATTGAAAAATAGCTTGTATTCAAATTCCGTTTAAAAAAATTTTGAACTGTCTTGTATGCTGCATACAATCAATTCAAATGCTTTGAGATATATTGGACAGAGACAGTCTCAGCCTTGCTACCAAGTAGCTGTTTGATTTTGGACTAGAAAGGAAGTTGGTCATGGGATGTAACTGCAGTTTCTTATTTTGTATTCTGGACTTTTCAGGTACAACTGTAACAGGTACAACGAAGATGATGCCAAGAAAGCCAGGGATAGTCAAGAGGTTGGTCTTGAACAGCTACTGAATTTGTTTGTTTGTTCATAATTAGTATAGTAGTTCAAAAGAATGTAGGCATTGTCATATAACATGCTTTTTTATTTTTGTTTGTTTTATAGGAATGGGATAACCATTTTCAGAATGAGCATAGTCAGAATTTATCCCCCATCAAACAAAAATGATGCAGACAGTTGCAGGGGTCATTATATGTCTTTAAGATGGAGGGCCACATCTGAAAGTTCTGAAGCTGTGTTGGTTCCTGCATGTTGAAATTTGATTAAGAAGTATATATAAGAAATTTGCATATATTTCCACTCTTTCCAACTTAAATAGAATTTTGAATAGAATTATTTGTAGATCTAGAATAAGAATTGATTAAAACTTTTTTTAGATTATACAAAGTAATACAAGAGTAGATTATGTATAAATAATGAAAGGGTGACACAGTTCCAATTTTTGTTAAATTGTTTAATTCCTGTAAATATTTGAATGGAATTGTTTGAGTACTAAAACTTCCTCTGTTTGAAGCTGTTGTATCACTATTTCGTCTTATTTCCAGAAGTCTCGAGCAGCTTTGCAGAGATATTTGTTTTACTGCAACCGGTACATGAATCACATGCAGAGCCTCAAATTTGAACATATGGTATGTATGCTTGCTGTTGTCATCTGTCACTGCTTCATTTCACCATGAATGAATGGGAAGTATCCAGTCGGAGTTTAGTTTCATTTTTTGCAGTATGATTTTAAATTATGTTACTGAAAGTTTAATGATATTAAAAATATGGGATTGTCTTATAATTTACTGGAAAAAAAACCCCAAAACAACAGAACCTTTGTTTTTTCTGCTAAGAGAGGTCTTTCTCAGTTGTAAGACCTCGGAATGGTAGATGATGTCACTGATTGCTGAAGTATAGTGTAACAATGCCCACCGAGCGCGTTTTGTTCTGCCGATTTTTGGCCCACGCCGCAGGGGTGTTTCGTGGGATGCACTAACGCAAAGGTTGTTGTCTTCAACTGGCTCTCATGCCGCTTTTCGTGAATGGATATGAATGAAACTTGGCAGCCAATCAGAAAAGAGGTCAATCTCGTAATATGCAGTTTGACAACTTTGTACCCATCCAAGAAGCAGTCGAAAACGTTTGCGAAAGTAGTGGGTGTGTTGCGCTTTGAAGATTTTTCGGAGCTGTGATTTGTCAAACTGACTGATACGTTGTACACCATTTTTCTTTATTCCCTTAAAATTTCATGCTTCTGTGTTTAGCGGTTTAAAAATGTGGGAGTAACTAAGGGAAAAAGCGGCATTGCCATTTGCGCGTGCTGGGTGAACGACCGGCGGCTGGGAAATTTCCACTCAGTGACGTCATCAGCCATCGGTTGCCTCGGGCGCTACAAACGAGGCCCTGCTTATGTGAACCGGAAAGGGGGGGAAGGATACTTGAAAACTAAACGGGGACCTTGATAAATTGCATTTTTGTTGCATTTTAGTCACAATACAATAGATGTAGTCATTTTTATTTGCTTGATTGAATGACAGAAGAATAGAAACAGAAAAGCAAACATCTTGAGAAGTGGTGGCATTGTGTTTGCGTTATGAAAGTCTATTCCCCCCTCTTGGGAAAGCACACACTTGGACTCGTCCTGTGTGCTCTGTTTGGAAAAGTGAGGCATTAAGATTGTTATTAAAGAGTATGGTACTTATTTAGTCCAGTCTGGGAAGATAGTCCCATTTATACATTGTTATCGTTCACTCGTGCGTGCGTGAGTGCACGTGTGTGCGTGAGAGAGAGAGAGAAGGGGGGGGGGGGTGTAAATATATTACATTTATTGTATGATTTGTAGCCTACACATGCGAAATATTCCCATGACTTGTAAACTATATTATCTAAACGCATCTTAATCTACCTCACAGTAGGACACTGTCCAACAATGGATATACACAGAGACGATTTTATTTTATATTACACAGTGCTTCTACTCTTCCGTATTTTTACGGAAATCCGTACTTTCTGCCAGTTCCGTACTTGTTCCTCCTTCATCATCATCTCCCTCGGTAAAAAAATACTGCGACAGCGCAGGACTGCCGAAATTCCGTACTCGCCTTCCTATCGTCTTGTAGTTACGGATATTTACGGTAATTCTCTCGGCAACAAGTTAAAGTTATTGAACACCTGCCAGATTGCGTTTTTCCTGCAATCGGCCATTATACCGCTATGTCCCTTGAATTCATTGCGGGTTGGTCGGCAGTACATTTTTTACCTGCAGATGGATCAAAATCTGGCGAACCTTTTGTGCCAATTTCCTCCTTTCTATCATTCACTCATTCCTTCTGTTTATCTTCGGATTGTTGCCGCGGCTGGAAAATCTGCGCGTTGATCAAGTAAATTGACTTATGATCTTAGACAAAAAATTACTGTCAGAAAGAAACTTTTTTTGCAAATTTGTCTAGATCTAGATCTAGAGAAATGATCAATGCGAAGATTCTACGGCACATGAACGCAATAAGGGCCGCGATGAAAGAAATAATAATAATATGCTAATACTAGGCAGTTTAGTGAAAATTTCAAATTTGTCTGATATGCTTTGAAATACTTTCATTTGAAAGCTCTTGCCTTCATGATCATAAAACAGTTTAAATTTTGTTGATATCTTTATTAGTTAAAAAGTTATGACGATTTTTCATGCCTAAAATCCGGCCAATTTCAGGCCACTTTTAACACTGAGTTTTTGTGACACCAAAATGCAACTTTACAACACAAATGACCATTACTCAACACAAAATGCATATTTTTTAAAGTGTTGTACATCAATTTGTTGGGAATTTTACACAGAATGCACACAACTACAAAACTCCTCTTTACAAAGTCACAGAAATATTTTTTGGGTACTTCTAGAGGTTCAGGGTGATAAAAAATCCCCCGCAAGGATAACCCGAAATGGACAAAATGGGCTATATCTTTGCTGCTAATGGTCATATTTAGACAAATCATACATCATTCTCTTTGTCTTTTTTCACTGTTCATAATTATTAAAGAGTTAAGCCAATTAAGTAATAATTTCCAATTTTTATGGCCATTCTTAAGATTTCAAGACGTATTTTTAGTGTTTCTCTAACCGTTAAACGGATTCCGTAAAAAAAGCCCCAACAACCTCTTAATGACCGCCATAAGTCAGCTCCCTATCCTTCTTTTACAAAGTATTGTAACATACATTTGTGTGAAGCTATATTTTATGCTTTCAAGTGCATAAAAGAGCTTATAAATTCAAGAAAAATGCTCTTCGGAGACCTAGTTGTAGACCCACTGGAACATTTAATAAACTGCGGAAAGATGAAAAGGAAAAAAATAACAGTCATTTTATGATCTTCACACAAGTTGCACTTGCAATTTTTTGGACAAATTATATTTATAGTCTACCTCATTCTATTATTTTTTCACACATGTTTCTTCACTATTCATTACATTGTGAGTTATTATCAACTAGCAATTTTTATTGATGAGCATATTTTTTTTAAAATATTGAGTCAGACTCATTGGCCATAAATTATATTTTTTTTAATGGCTCAATTTGATAATATAAATGTAAAAATATCCAGAAAATAACAACATTAAATTATTAGGTACTGAAAGTGAAAGACTGAGCAGAGGCTCAGATAAACTCTGTTCTCTACTACTATACTACTAACAAGTAAGTTTGCACAAAACTGATTTAAGAAAAAGGTTGTCTCATAAAAGCAATTGTTATGATGAAATTTATTATTAACTCTGAAATATATAGCTAGATGCTGAATCTAACATCAATTAGAACTGTGCAATTCAAGCTTTATTTCAATTCCAAAGCCCAAAGGCATAAATAGTTAAATATGCTGGCTTTTTTTTACTGTTTCTAGCCTACTACTGCTGAATTCTAGATTTAGCTATCATTTGCACTATTCAAGAGCCAAATATGGTAAAATAAAAGCAAAACTGTGAATTCTTTTGTCTGTCCGTTCATAATTTCATAACCGCACGTATTATTATTATCCCGAGAAACAAGTAAAGCGCGAATAAATGCGATGCCGGCGCAATACGTTATCACAGTGTGCAGGGGAGAGCGGGGGCGCCGGGTCGCTGACCGGACGATTCGGCGTTTCGGCTTTTTGTATGCATTTTTACGGGAAGCGCCGTAGCGTTGTGCGAAGTTCAACCTAAACAACTCGGGTATCAAAAGAAACTAGAATGGATAATCTATAACTTCTGAAAGATTCATAAATATACAGCCAGTAGTTTTCATTTTATCGCATTGTAAAAACTGCCTTGTTTTCAGATGCAAATATTTCCAGTTCTACTGAACCGATTTTCACGCGAAGACCGCCATTTTGAAGACGTTTCTTTTCTGTTTAAAAAGATGTATCGGGAGTGGTAGTGCAATTCGCAAAACGAAACAAAACTGAGTTGTTTAGACCCACCGCAGCGCGAGGCTTCACGGCCGGTCACAAAAATCTATGGGGCGTACCGCGGCCGATTCGCCCTGCCGCGAGCGCGTTCACTAAACTGCCTACTAATACGCGGATGCCCACTACGAGACTATACGGATGGGATCGGCCGATCACGCTGATCGCCCGACTCGGTCACTTCAAAAACAAACGTGTTTGTTTTCAGTTTCAGGCGATCGGCCCGATCTAGCCGTAGATAAAATAAAAAATAATTCGAAGTGGTGTTCTGAGGTTATGACAGGCGACATTCAGACGTGAAAATTGAGAAAAAATTTGGGTACACGCTGCGCAACTGTATTGTGAAGGTATACATCTATTCATTATTCCCAGGTTTGCCTGCTATCAATGGTGCGACGTCAAATTAATTAATTGAATTATAGTTATAGTAGCAATGAAAGGGGAACCTGCTTTTAAACATTGCTAGCAATGGAAAGATATGTTGGTGAAGAAATCAAACAAGACAAAATGTTGGTGAAAAAATAAATGTTATGGGCTCTAGTCTAGGCAATCTCTTCAAACAGGCTCCCAAATGCCATTTTCAACCCTCTAAAAGCACTAAATTTCAATTTAGCCCCCAGACCCCTGCAGAATTTTCCTTACTTTTCAGCTTCAGCTGGTGGAAGCACTGATTACAAAGTATACATGTTTTTACTAGTAGAGAACTGGATTTATTAGACTAATAAATCCAGCTCTCTACTTACATTTTTGTGACAAATTGATCCAGAGCATCGCTTGGCAAGGAGGAACCTTTTATGTTGCCAAGTTTCATTCAAATATCATGATTTTGAGAGAAGATATGACTGATAATCTTTTGTAAATCTGTAGGGAACGCCACTTTTTTACCTGTTAATGTCTTTGTAACTCAAAAAGTATGACAGATATTAAAAATCTGACAGTATGACTAGATTCTGCATTAAAAACTGTACTAGACAGCAAAGTTTCATTTACATACTCCAAGAAATAGGCGAGCTATGACAAATTTTGTCTCAAAACGCACCGAAAACCGCCACACTTTTACCTATAAACGTCTTCAGAACTCAAAAAGTAGGATAGCTATGAAAAATCTGAAAGCAGGACTAGATTCTGCACTAGAAAATGTACTGGGTTGCCAAGTTTCTTTTAAATACTCCGAGAAATGGGCGAGTTATGACGAATATTGTCTCAAAACTTACCAAAGAACATACCATATTTTGGTTTTTTTTCATAATATAAAAGTGTACCAAAAATTAATGGATTAAAAATAAAAAATTCGTAACTTTTTTGTTTATTGATGGATTTCAAAAATTCAAAAAGTTCCATGCTCTGTGAAGGTACAGCTACAAAATGCACTTATTTACAAGCACTTTTTGACTAAAAAAAGGTTTTTCGTGGTCATTGCTATATAGTGTTTTAAAGTTTTAGTAAGGTTTTACGGCGCTTGTAACTGCATAAGGTCAT
Source organism: Aplysia californica (assembly GCF_000002075.1). Classification (NCBI taxonomy): domain Eukaryota; kingdom Metazoa; phylum Mollusca; class Gastropoda; order Aplysiida; family Aplysiidae; genus Aplysia; species Aplysia californica. The sequence goes on from NW_004797400.1 coordinate 689,632, forward strand.
ATGAGGGCCAAGGAGTGGATGTCAACAGAGAAGATTTTGGGAAAATTCAAAGTTACTTTGATAATGTTAGTCTGACGATAATTCATTCATATACAGTTATGGCCAGTCATGAGCGTGAACCTGTGTGGCGCCAATGATTAATCTTGGCATTCAGGAGTGTTCACCTAATGGTTGACTCTGGTTGATCTAGGAAGGAAGGGATTAAGAAACTTGGCCAGCAAACTGAAATTTAGGATTCTAACCTCAGTGCAGCTTTCTTTGGAATTGATTTTTTAAAAAATTAATTAATTTTTTTCGTTTGATGACAAATTGTTCACTATTTCAAATGCATACTTCGATACTTTGAGAATGAGTTGGATTCATACAAGTAGATGTAAAATTGTTTATTTTAAAGATTAAAAGTGAATTGGAAAAGATTCCTAATGTCTATGTTTTTACTATTTATGTGTTCTTCAGAAATGTGAATTACTTTTAAAAATGAACTTGACCTTAATTTTGCTTTCTGTTTGTTCTGGTTTTTTTAGCTCTATCAGTCTATCAAATCAAAGATGGAGGAGATGCAGCATCACAACATGTCATGGATCGAGGTTCAGTTTTTGAAGAAGGCGGTGGATGTTTTGTGTCTATGCAGGCAGACCCTTATGTACACTTACGTATTTGCCTTTTATCTGAAGAAGAACAACCAATCCATCATCTTTGAGGTGGGTGGATCATTTTTTACCCACTTTTATATATGTCATGTATACTTCTATATCTGCTAGAAATAGTTTTTATAAGGGAGCTCCTGATGTCAAAAGCAAATGTGCATTGAATTTTGTTGAAAAATTTGCCTCAGACGTCCCGAACAGGCCTATCCATGGCCGCTCACTTATGTAGTATCTGTACAGTCATGAAATATTTAATGGGGATATCTCCTGCTTACAATATGGTGTTCTTAAGATCGTGTAGTTGTTATAGATGTGTTATTTTACTTACCAAGTGACAAGGGATCATTCAGGTAAAAATGTAAAGTGTACAGATTCCTCAACGTGTAAATTGAAGTAATGATGTTCTTGTAGGCTCTATGAGGAAAAGTTGGAAGTTAAATTTTTAGCAGAGGATCTTTTGACATTAGGGGTTAATTTTTTTATGATGACCTTTCAGTGTGCTTTCCACAGTGCTCTGGCAGCATTACTATACATAGTTTCATGAGAAAAGAGAATAAGTGGAAGTTCTGAATGAGTGCAAAGTCTGGAGTGTTTTAAATTTTGTAAAGGAGAATTAGTCCTTTTTACCTTATCACCGTCTTTTGATTTATATAATTCTGATTCAGTTGTGATTTATGTTGGCATTGGTTGCACATTGATGTCAGTTATTTGGTAATGGTCAGTTTAAAAAAAAAAACACACTGACATCATAGATATTAAATTTCAAGTTAAGTTTTTGTGTGAATGGAATTTTTCAATTTGCAACTTTGTTTGTTGTCAAATTTCAGTAAGGAGGGGATTTTATATTAATTTTGTTTTCTATAGTGACACCTTTTATACTCTTCCACTTCTAGGAAAACCAAAAAGACCTTGAGAATGCCACTGAGCAGTTGTCTGAATATCTTGAGAGGGAGATTTCTTCTGAGGTGCTTCATGACATAAAGCAGAAGGTTCAAGACAAATACAGGTGAGTAAATACAGTTGACTGGAGTGAAAAACTTCTTTTAGTGGGTTTGAAAGAGTTATTTTTTTAATATGGTTTAGTGGTCATAGCATATAATGTGAGGCAGCGTGGTGAAGTTAGGCGCTCGTCAAAATAATGAAAGTAAAGAGACTGGCATTTTTCCACAGGTTTGGCAATATTGATCAAATTTTGGTTTTTTGGCTCAACACCTTCCATGTCCATTTAAGAAGACATTTCTGTGTGGATTGTACTGAAAAACATAAATTAAAGACATAAAAAGTGTTAATTTTTTATTTCCACGGACATTCAAGCTAAGGAAATATCTATACTTTGGCGGCCAGTTTTCACTAATTTTACCTCTGAGACCTGGCGACCTCTACCTCTTTCAATCATAAATATCTCAATTTGTATTCACGATAGATGGATATTTTTTTCATCGAAGGGAAGACAAATGAAAAAAGATGATACCAATGTCTCCACATATCCAAAAATTGACGAGCGCCTGATTCCACCGCTCTGTGACACATATAGCAAATACACCGCGTGCAACTGAATAATCTTCTTTTAAGATGTTGCCAGCTTGTATGATATAGTTTTTAAATTTATAATTTACTTTGTTAAAAATGCGCCCCCCTCTTTACAAAATTAATGTTTACTGGATTTTCTTGGTTGTTAATGTTTCCTGTTATCTTGTTATTAGTCTAGAAAAATTGAAGGGATTTCACACTTATCAGGAAACAGAGTATATAGTGTGACTAGTAATTATGACCTATAAGGGAAGAACAACACGAGACCGGGCCCAGATGTTTTCTGGACAAGGCCACAAGAGGTTGCCTCTTTCCTGTCTGCCTGCCGCCTAACGGAGGCCAGCCAGAGGAAGGAAGGAAGAAGGAAGCTATAAGGGACTTTATAGTTTTAGTTAAATGGTTATGATGGGCAAGTCTTGATGATTTTTGCTTTGAATCATTTCATGTCTCATTTGTAACTTGCATATAAACAAGGTTTTTTTTATAGTTGTGCTATCGTGTTCTGGTATCGATGCTGAGGCTTCTGTAATGAAAACAGAAAAAAAGGGAATACAGTACTAAATTGTATTTAGTAGGCCCAAAGACTGGGACTAGGGCTACAAAAACATTCATAGTAATTTTTTATCCAGGTTTTGGTGGTCTGATTAATAATTTAGGTGATTAAATTTTTCTGAGTAGAAATTACACCTTTTGTCAAGTTTCAGATTGATATATGAATTTTTGTGAGTAGAAATTACACCTTTTGTAAAGTTTCAGAGTGATATGAATTGTTTTCCTTTTCATTAGATCTGAAAGCTGTAGAATATTTAAGAAAGAAAAGTTTGTCTGATCGTGACTTGACTTTTCTGGGATTTTGTTTTTTGCTCTTCCTAGACTTATTTTACAAGAAAAAGGAGGGACAAAAAGTTTGTGAAAGATATAAAAATACATAATCAAATAAGAGACTTTCGCGATGTCTTTCAGATATATATAACAATGTTGTCAGGTTACCATTTTTACCACTTTTTCTATTTTTTCATGTCTTCCTATTCCCTATGTGTTGGCGGGTGCTCTTGTGTGGTTTGCTTCTTCTTTCGTATCAAACATCTATTATTTTCTGTTTTCTCTCCTGTTTCTTTTCTTTTTCTTGTAACTCTCAAGTAGCACCTCTTATCTTCCGCTCTTACATGACATATTCGTGTTGTAAGTGCCGAAAAATTCTACTGAAAACTAAAACTTTTCCATTTGTAGGTACTGTGAGAGTCGGAGGAATGTACTTCTGGATCACGTCCATGAGGGCTATGAGAAGGATCAGTGGGAGTACCAAGAGGATTAAATTCCACAGAGAAAGGGAGCACAGCTGGCCCCAGGTGTTCTGCTGAGCATCAGCCGGAAACTCACTTTCTGCGCCGTGTGTTTCAAGGGTAGTATTGTGTGCTGTACCTGAGGCTGCAAAAAGTGGCCAGCTCTCATCCGATGCTTTTGACCTGGGCACAGCTCCTGAGCTCTTCTTATTGTTTGTTCCTATGTAGGTGTCGGTCAGAGGAGTGTCAGTGCGTTTGATGATTTATTCATTTATGCAGCAAGTGTCCAATCAAGAGTTGTCTGAGCTAGTATGTCAGATTTTGCTTTTTATAAGATAGGTTTTCTTAATGGGTTTTTTTTTTTTAAATTTGGGGTTGTTGTTTTTTTTTTGGTCATAAGCAACGGTACATGTCGGAAGTCCATATTTATAAGCACCATGTGCTTTTTTAAAGTCTATATCATAAGTTTTCTCTTGCCTTTGACCCACTCAGGTTGCTTGTTTAGGAATGAACCTTATGAAGATTTCAGTTGGATAAAAATGTGAATGATAGTATTTTGGTTTGTCTTGAGTTTTAAAGATTTATTTGGTGTGTCAATGCTTTTTTGTGGGGTTGATTTTCTCCTTTGCAGTATATATTTTAGTTATTGAGCTTCCTCAAAGTTCAAAGTTACCATATCAAGTTCTTTTGTTAGTGTGCCTCTTATCTCAGAACAGCTGCTTTTTGTGTGTAATATTAAGTTTTTCAAAGATCTGGGCAAGATAGTTCTCAAGCACGCAAAGTGTCATGGCTAATAGAATATGGAGACAGTTTTGCGGGTATGAAAAACTAGAAACATGTATTAGTAGAATACTTTAAATATCTGTATGTTTCTTTGGGGGGTGGGGGGTTCTTTGGGTTTTTTTTCATTTTTTCGTTGTTGTTTTTTAGAGCAGAATCTTCAACAAACTCTGTACGTTCTTACAATTTTTGCTTTGTGATTTGTATTGTGCAGTTTTGGCTATCAATTGTGATAGAGAGATTTATGGGCAGTATTTCCACACCAGGTATAGGGTGATTACAAAAACAGCTTGATAGTTTCAACTTGCTTTTCACATTGATTGTCTCATAAAATATTCTGTGTAGGTACCAAAGGTTGTCTTCACAATGATTGTGCTTTAATACATTCTATTTCAAAAATGATGTTTGGTGACCGTACAACATGCAATGTGCAGAACTTGATGTTTCTAGCTTATAACTCTCCTCTAGGTTTACAAAAAATACCCTTTTCATTACTGTAGTATAGAATCTGAGAAGACACTCACATGTTTACATTACTTTTGTTTTGGGGTTTTTGGGGGGTTTAACAAAGCCCAAAGTAAAACATATGGGGTGTTAAAAGTGAAATAGAGGAAAAGATCAAGGGAAAGACCACATGGAACCTGGATAAGAGAGAAATTGGTTTACAGATAAGTGGGAAGACATGAAATAACATCAAGCAGCTAGCTCAGGATAGGGAAAGGGAGAAAGTGTTTGTTGATGGCCTAAATCCTGATCCAGGGTGAGAAAGGCAATGGTGATGATGAAGCTTTTGCCAAGTTTATTTTACTTGTGGGTCTAATTATGATTCTGAAAAGGCTTTCTTTGATACTGCTCAATGACGACAGCATGAAACTTTTTTGGGTTTTTTTTTCCATAAATATTCTCATCACACTAATACTTAAAAGGTGATAGAGTGACATTTATAATAGTCTGGAGTACTGACATTTAGTCATTACCTCTAAAAATAGGTGTATCGAAGTAATAGCTAGCATCTGCGTTTGTTGCCATTTTTTGTCCAAAAGTTGCGACAAAAACTGGCAAAAGTTGCCATTAGTTTTCAAGCTTTCAACTCTCTGTGACGACGTATATATAGCAATATGTTGATGGAGGTAACTTGAACTACAGCACCAGAATTTCTGGTGCTCTGTTTTAAGCATCCAGAAAATCATTTGTTCCCACACATAGTGTAAAAATGGGAAAAATGAAGGTTTCACAACTGAATGAAATCAAAATTAGAACAGCACATGAACAACCACAAAAATTAACAAATAAGGTCATGTGTCCACCTGTCCGACGATTGGCCGTTTTAACCCTAAAAGTGTGTAAATTAAGAAAAAGTACAGGATATTACTTGTAATTTATAGAATCACACGCAAGAGGCCTGCCAGTGTCAGTATTCAGTTTTGGTGGAGACCCTCTCTAAAATAACACATTTATATATTCTTTAAAAAAATGTAGGAACAACATCAAATTAACTGACACTACGCTATATAAACACAAAAAAATTTAGAAAAACAACACATTGGAACGTTAACCCCCCCAAAAAAAAATTAACACATCAACAAATTAAAACACAACAAAGAGGGAAAAATGAAAGACAAACAGTATTATAAATATATAGTATGTAATGTACCGACATTCTTCACATGAAAATAACTAAACATGGACACCTTAAAATTATCAAGACACATTTTATGAAGTAGCTTTTTTGTGTTGAAAAATGCAAGACCAAAAAATGCCAAAAATCTCGGCCGTGACAAATGCAGGTGCTAGTAATAGGATTGAACGAGCTTATCAAATCTCATTTGCATCTTTGAGGTGACGATGCTACTGTTATTTTAGCTTCCCTGAAAAGAACGGGCTCACTCTTTCCAGTCTTCCTCATTGGTCATAACCTCTCTGCCCTACTGTCCTTGCTTCTTGAGAAACTGCTCAGTATCTGCCCATGCTGGTCAGAATACTCTAGGTAATCTGTCTCTGGATTCAGGTGAGTTTTATCACAAAACAAAAATAATTCATCTGGCACCACCTGAAGTAAGGATTTGCAGACTGGGAGCAAAGTTAATTTTTTTTTTTTTAATTTAGTGTTTAGTTGGTTTTACAGTGGTGCTTGTCATATAAGATTCATGAAGGTCTTGGGTTTAACTTACATTTTTAAGTTTGGTGTAGACATGTCTTTTACATAAAATCAGTTCGTAGTGCTAAAGCTGATAACAGAAATTCTGTCTTTATTACCAATAGAATTTTGATGAACATTGTCATATATATTGTTTGACTGCTAATTATATTACACAATTCCGAAAAAATTGTTTATTGTTCCATGGTGTCTTGAGTAGAATTTGTTGAGGATCTATGACTTTGAGATGAAACTTAAAAATGGTTCAAGTTTTGATTTGTCTTGAAATAAGTTGGTACATTGGAAACTTGTTTTTGCAAAAGTGATTAGACATATGTTACAGAGGTTTTGTTTTGTCAGATTGTGCTCATGTCCATCAAGTAAAAACAATGTTAGTACATTAACTTCTAATGAGTGTGTGTTTTAAAAATTCTCTACATTGTTTTAGGAACTTTGTGGTGTTTTGTCGAGCCATTTTTTTATCAGCACATACTTTTGGGAACTTTTGATGCATGCTTTTTTATACATCTGCTGATTCTCCACATCATTGAAAGTAATTGTTCCAGACAGTGTTTTCTTTTTGTTTCCCTTTTGTTTTTGCCTCACTTCATAGTGTTCTCAAACCCTATTTTGATACTTGTAAAAGACAATAACTATTGGTACCATGCTTGTGATGAACTAGTAATTTATCATATTTTCACAGAAAGTGGGTAATGCTGTCTACAAGTTTTCCCTCAAGCCACATGATCATTTTTGTGTGTTTAATTTGGAAATAAATTACAAGATCAATAAAGTTTGCATCATGACTTGGTTCTGTGATGTATTTGGTATATTGGCCAAAATTTTTTATATATTTTTTTTTTCTTGAATGACTGCATTAAAATGGGTAATTTGCACTATGACTTATATAATAACTGATTTGCTTTGGTTGGTTTTTATAATTATGTATATTTTATTGACTTGCTTGTTGCAAGTTTTGATGTGAGCAAACCATTGTATTCTGGGGTCCGCCCTGTTGATAAGTTGAATTACCTTTTTTGAATTTTTCTGTGTTGAGTTACTCTTTTCTGTTGTGGAACGTATAAAGTGAATGTTGCAAATTCTCTTTGCAGCTGGCACCATGGAAATGGTTAATCTTAATGATTGAGAGTGTGACTTTCCGTTCCCCCCCCCCCCCCCCCCCACGAGTTGACGGTCTTTGTTGAAACATAAAAAGTGCACAGAGTTTTAATTTTAGCATAAGTTTCAATTTGTTTTAATTAGAGCTTAATAATTTTGCACTGATTTGGAGACAAGCAAGCAGGGATTAAATCTCGTAAATTATGCATTCGGCAGTTATCAAAGATATTTTGTTTATATTTGTTATATTCATAACTTTTCCTCTGCTGCAGCCAGTCATGAGGCAGACAATCCTCTGCCCCGTCCCTTGACATATTTGTCGCTGAAAATTTGCAAAATGTGGGCATAGTCTGTGGTTTGGTTATGTTAGCCTGTGCTACTACTACAGGGCCAGTCAGATGTAGAGGGCTAGTAGGAAGGACCTCAGGTAGTTAGGGTTACCCAGATAGATAGAAACATAGATCAACAAACTGAAAGACAAAGAGTAAATGTGTAGCCAAACAAATAAAAATGGATGGGTAGGTAGGTTTGGCTAAAGGGAGATAGGTATGTCGAAAGGCAAGATAGTAGATATGGATAGGACTGTGACTTCATTACTTCGAAAGTTTTTGTTTGTTTTGATTCATTTCAATTACTTATTGTATTTATTTCCTGGAGTTGTTATCTCTACCTGTCAAGATTTTTCTCAAAGGGGTTTTTTTTTTTTTGTGTGTTAGAGAGATAGACTTGTAATACTATTGTTTTGGTAAACTTTCAGACAAAAAAATACCTGGCGTAGTGCACATGCATATTGGCAGAAATACATACTGCAAAAAACATGCAATTTTAGGCCACAGCCCCATCAGTCGAACAAATTAATTGTCAGAAAACAGAACGCTTTTTGGTTCCACTGTAGAAAGCTTTTGCCCCCTTGATTAATTAGGGAAGAAATATTTTAAGAATATGAATATTCTTCCTTGCCAAAGAAGAATTCCCACTATTGTGAAGGCGGTAAATGTGCCAAGTTGGCATTTGCCACAAGTGTGTGGGAGTATTTTATTCAGCATTCTGTACAGTGTAGACTAGAGGGCCTTTCTTGAATATTTTTAGATTTTAATTTTCTTTGGTGGCAGTTCATTTTGAAACACTGCTAAGTTCATGTTTTTGTTGTAGTGGAATACTTGTTCAGATTCTGTGTACAAATATGTGTCACTGCATTTTGAACTTTCAGTTTATAACTAATTTTCTTTTAGAGTTGATCTATTTTGAACCCATGAAGGATGAGAGAAAGTCTTTAAGGACTGTCATTATAGGGTACCAGAGTTGCTTTGAGGAAAAATGAATAAGAGCACTAGTTAGCCCTGTTTCTGCTCTTGTTTAACAGATAAAGTGGGCTAAGCTAAGCTAACCTAGCTGCTCTGTGATTCCTGTTTTATCTTCCATTTTTAGAGAGGGCATGAGAGTTTCACTGAGCTGTAACCTCTAAGCCTAATTCCACATCGATGCTTGCTGTTTTGTTTACTAAACCAGATTAAAAAACAAAAGTACTTTAGGGTATTATAAGACCGCGCATAAAGTGCTCATTGGTAATTATGTTTTGTATAATCACCTTTCTCTTTTGCTATCTGAAAGACCCCAAAGTTAAAACTTACTGCTATCATTTGTTACAGGATGCAATCTCCTGTGAAATAAGCACAGTGGCTGGGCTGTCGTGAATTTACAGTGGTTGTGCAGAAACTCTCTTATTTATTTATGCCCTGATTTGTTTCTCATGTGCTAGTCATGTGTTGTTGAAGCTGTTTGGTTGAAGGCTGGGATCAGCTTGTGGCATGGGGTATGTGATGAGGGCTTTGGCATCGTCTCCTCTTTTTTATTCTTTGTAGTGTACATTTTCCCAATTCTGCTCATTTAAACTAGATTCTGTGTTAAGTGTGGTAATTATTAGGCTGTCTTCTGTCGCATGCAGAGAATATGAATTCAAGATTGGAGTGAGGGAATTTTTTAGTGAGTATATCCGTCTGTGTGCAAGACTGCAGTATCCCGCTCAGCCTAGGTTGGCCCTGACAGACCGAGTAAATACCATCTATGTGTTTTAATTTGTGTTGATAAGGGCATAAAGCATTAACAAATACAATTACATTAACTTTCTACAAAATATTGGGATTAGTCAACTCTGCAAACAGCAAGGGATAAAACTCAAACTTGGTTGTTGAAAACTAATGCTCTTTTCTATTTAGCATTGTGTATTCAGGATACCAACCTGGCTTGTAATTTTTCTGCAAGAACAATGTTGGTGGTTTCCATGTTCAAAAAGGTTAAGCTACAGAACATTCTTATTGTCTCGTCCTGATGCGATACTTTTTACAACGAGGAACTGGCATGTTGAGTTCATCTTTGTCATATATATTTCTGTCAGAGCTAAAAGTAGAAAAGACATGCAAAAACAAATCATTTTGAATGATTGTGAACTAGCACTTTTTGCCTTTCCTAATTTTCCTACAACAAAGTTTCATCTATGTGCTTCTGAACTCTCTTGATTTGATGTACATTTGCTCACTGGCAGGATAGTGATTTTGATTAGTTTTTACTTTGTTCCAGTCAGTTAATTTATTTTATCTTGTACCCATTTATGCTCTTTTTGTCACTCAGCCACTCGCATTGTTTTTATATTATGGAAATTTGTGTTGTCACTCTTTTCAGTCAGTGTGTTGGGGTCACTGCAGTCGGAACATTTCCATCTCTGAAAAATAAGTAAGATAATTTCAGGGTAAGCAAGAGTTTGAGAAAGGTTCAACTAGTTATTTGTCATCTCAGTGATTTAGAGAAATGTCTTCTTCTCTTTTTTTGTCTGGAAGTGAGGGAACTGCATAAAGAACTGTTGTCCTGGAGTATCCTAACGTTGGGGTTATTTGTCTCCTTTCCAGAGGATGTGGAAAAGTCTGAACTGCATTTTCTTCTCCAGCAACAGCAAGGCATTAGGACTGAGGAAGTATGCTAAAGTTCTAAAGACTTTACTCAGCTTGCTACATTGTGATATAATAGTGAATATCTATTGTATCTCACTTTTTCTTTTGACGATTTATTCCCTTGAAAAGTTTGTTGTCACTAGAGTTTCACTTCAAACTACAAAATGGATCAGATCTGATTTTGTTAATGGTGAAATGGCTATTTGTATTTTTTCATTTTACAGAATATTGCTCTATTGTGCTGAAATCTTTCAACATTCTCCATGTAGTCTAATAGCACAAGGCAAGCAAGTGCTGAGAGAGATCCTGATTCTTGCCTTCTGTCTGCCTCGCTATTCCTAGCCCAGTGTGTCCCACCGGTTGTGTTGACAAGCTTCTATTATTGGACCCTATATTTTAAATATCCGGGTGGTGTCTTGAGACGTCACATTTTTGTGCTGTTTTCTATGCCTGGATATAGGGCATTATGTCACCTAGAGTTCAAATCTTTGCATTTTTGTTTTGCTTTTTTTAACAAGAAAAAAATATTTACATTTTGAATGGTTAAAAAAACTGACTTAGTAATTGTAGGCATTCCATGTTTAATTTTTACGGAATTGTAAGTTCAATTAACAGCGTAAAAAAATCTTCATTTTCAAAGAAGTTGAAGAATTGATTGCTGACTTTTTTTTTTACAGTAACATCTTAATTGATAACCTAAGCTATATTTCATCACACTTTATGGTGGTTCAAAGTAGATTGTTCTTGAACAAAGACCACACTACTGTAAAGCTACTGGTAGCCTGTACTAACCAGATTGATTTATTGACTCTAGCAAGTAGCACCGTGGGTGCGTTTGACAGAAAACAATATTATGCAAAATGCCTGATTTGTATATTTTCTGTATTACTTTTTCTTACTCTAAGCCTGTTTTGTTCTTTATGTGTCTGTTTTCTTTTTCTTTTTTTTTTTTGTTAGGCTTTTTCCCCCCTTTTTTTTTGTTAACATTTATTTTGTAACATTAAAGCTTTTTGTGAATGTGAAAAGGAGGGGGGGGGATATTTGGCAACACTTGTCAGGAGTTTCAGGTATGCTGTATAGTTTTCATCAACAGTGGCCTTAACACAACATGAAGCAGCAGAGATTCTAATGAAGGTTGTTTATTAAGGCACTTTTTTAGGTGGTTGGTTTTGGAGGTTTTAGGGAATTGGGAGGGGTTAGGAATATATTTTTTTCTGAGTCACACATTGCTCGTTGAGACTTGTTTTCAGCATTGCATAATATAAAGTAATCTAAAAGATAATGATCAGTTATTAACTTCACCTGCCATTGTGATTGACCCAAGATGTCGTTTGTATTCACCTTTGCACAACTTGTCTCTCACATGCACTTAATTGACATCATAATTTGTGTGGGAGAATGTTTTACAATGATATAATCAAGTTTGCGAGAGGCATTCAGGGGTAGTTAGCGTATCCCTGTCTTCTGTATTTTGCATTATTATGTATTATGTCCCTTGATTATAACGTGCACTCGCACACAAGGGAGGCAAGCTTGTGAACTGATGCAGTTGCTGGTATTGATGTGACTAGTTTTCCGTAGCTATTGGCTGCCAGCAGTGTTGCTGTACTGTTATGATGTTCATGTACCCTCTGTGTGAGTTTGTCACTATTGTTTTGTTTGTTTGTTTGTGTTTATGGATCAATTGTGCAAGACTTTCTTTTGATCAGCAAGATTGAGAAGTTTTATGTTTGTGATTGTTAATGTTACTTAGTTGGGTTGCTGGCATTACTTGAGAATAGTTTATTTAACTGCTTTTTGTGTTCACTGGCTCTTTTCACACGTTTCTCCCCCTTTTTGTAGTCACTGTATGCATCCGCATATGTTTATTGACTTCAGGACATAGCACTTGTATTTTCCTTCTTCCTTTAGAAAAAAATCTCTCTTTGGTCACTTGTTCATCTCTCAATTCTGACCTCAGGTTTAAAGCTGCCCAGCGCTCAGTTTTTTTCCCCCCATTTTAAAAGTCCCAACACAGAATATTAAGCACGACCTAAGACTTTACTTGTTTTTGAATGTGTATGTATCTAACCCTGCCTCCCCACACCCCACACACATTTTGTTGCCTCATCTACCTGTAGCTGTCTACCTCTCAACTTAGAAGAGACTCCCCCCTTCCTCCCTTCCTCTTCTCTTCCCACTAGCTGTCCACCTCTTAGCTTATAAAAGACCCTTCACGCCCCCCCCCTCCTCCCCCCTCCTCTTCCTACTAGCTGTCCACCTCGCAGCTTTGAAGAGACGCCTCCCGTTCCCCCCTCCCTTTCTTCCTCCTCTTCCCACTAGCTGACCACCTCTCAGCTTAAAAGACATCCATTCCCCTTCCCCCCTCCCCTTCCCCCCTCCTCCCACCTGTTTGGTAATATCTCAACACACGCACATCAGAGGTAGTCATGGTCATGGTGGTCAGCCCCTACCGTCTCTCCTCTGGAAAAAGCCGTCAATTATTCTATGTTGTTTTGGCAATTATTACCCGGGGTGTTTTGAAATGGCCCCCTTTTTTATCCATAATTAAGTGTTTGGTGTATGGTTCTGTTGATGTATTTGTTCATTTTTTTTTTTTGTATCATAGCATGACAGTTGGCAGATTGTTGTGAGGTCTAATGAGCCTTTTAGAAAAGATGATGACAACTTGTAGAAAGCTTCCTGTTTCGTCAGTTTTAACTTGAGCATTTGTGGATGAGCGTTTTCTCTTCGTTATTTGATCTTTGAAGAAAAAAAAAGGATATAAAACTCACATAATTTTTTTGCATCCATGTGTAAATATTATCCAAATAAAGTCATACCTGAGGATGCAGCTTTTGTTTTCTGTTCTTTGATGTGTGTGATGTGAACATGAACTGTATGCAATCTCTTTAGTACACATAGGCCTTTTGTTGGCAAGTGTTTTGAGGACATCCCTGGTACTGGTAGGCTCTGATTTTTTTCTGCCGCAGTTTTGTTTCTCTCGGTCTTGTATTTTCCAGCTCGAATTGCTTTTGATGTTTTGTTTGTTTGTTTGTCTGTGTGCTTCTATTTAACTCACAAGTACAGTTGAGTTTCACTATTTTAAAAATCTCTCCTACATCGTCGTACACGTATATCAGTGGCTGTTAGAGGTACTGACGCTCCGTGGTTTCATAAGTGTGTCCATTGAACCCTTTGAGTTTGAGTGGAGTGAACGGAACGGACACGAACACACACAGCGTGTTGTGTGTCTTGACCTCTAGAACCCTTCAGACTACTGGGGTTTGATCCACCAGGTGAAGAACTACTGTTGTATATGGTTGCTTTTACGCACAACTAGGCGATCCCGGAAAATGCTGTTTTGAGAAAATCGAAGATAAGTTTTTGCCCCCTGTTCAGTTTCTTTAAAATACGAGGAGAATTTTGTCTAGAACCAAACAAATATACACACCAATTAAACCAAACTTCTCTTATTGGTGGGGCAATATCCACTTTTGGTATAGGTCAAGATTTCTGGAAACCCCCAAAATCTGGGTTAGCCCGCTTGTCCAAGCGATCATATATGAACACTGTAGTGATGAAGTAAATCTGCGGAGCTGGCATTTACTATATAGGCACAATGATTTATTCAAAATACAAGTTTAAAAGTTGAACCATTACTTCATTTTAGATCGAATGTAATGTTAATTATTAGTTCTGAGATGTTACTGATTTATATAACCTAATTGTATTGCAAGTACTGTAAAACAATCAAATACTTATCTAAGAAAATACACCTATACTATATTTCTGCCCACCAAGCTGATATGAGTTTTCCACTAAATTGCTTGCCAAATTAAATGATTGATATTGCTTAGAGCTGAAAATGTCTACTTTTTGTGAGTCCGAAGTTAAACTTGCAGTAACTTAACAGGTTAGCCACTAGGTAATACGAATAGTGTGAAGTGCTTTTGGGACGCTCACATTTGAGGAAACGAAGAAGAGGAGTTTAGTTGTGTGTAACCTGTACTGTAAGAATTGTTGTGTTTGTGGGTCAAGAGTTGGTAAGGGACGTGATCTTCGGATGGTCATAGATATCTCATTTATTCTTTTGTTTGAAATTGAAATGAAGATTAGTGTGGTATAATAGTTGTGTGGTATGATATCTTTACACTGCGACTGGTTCAGAAAAAAAGGAGGGGGGGGGGGGAGGAGATTGCAATTTGTCGTCCTTCCCCTGTAAGCTTTTAGTGTGTTTAAAAGTGTTCCTAAGGACAAAGGTAGAAAGTTGGAGGCAGCCATGATACTCTTAAGATCCTCTGCAAAACCGAGACCGAACATAATATTCTAGAAATACACCTTAATGTTCATTAACATTTTGGGAAGTCTACAACACCCAGTCCCCACACATTATACATTCTTAAAATAAGTTAAAAGCCTATTCTGTGCGTGGCGTCACGACAATTCTTATGTGGCCCCACAGAGTAGAGAGCCCTGATGTGAGTAGCCTAACACTAACAGGTCAAGTAAGTTCCCGATTGAGTGCTCAAGTAGACTTTTACTCAACATTTATTTATTCAACTGGGATAAAAACAAATAACATCTTCAATAGCATTATTGTCACCATTTCTTATGCAAAGGTCGATGCGCTTTACAAGGTCCACGTGAATCCGATGCGCAGTTCCTCCACGCTGCTGTTATTAATGAGCTTTCCTTTATGTCCAGACTTCAGGACACTTTGTTAAAAAAAAAAAAAAGAAAGATGACCAGAAGCCAGAAGGGTTGAAAACGTGTACATCATTTGCACCCTCCCCCTCTCTTTTCCACGAAAAGGATTAGAATTAGCCTAATTTTACCAACACTTGTAAGCCTTCAGAAAACTGGCTAAGCAAAACGCTTAATTTTACCACTTTTGAAATTATAATGATATACCGATGTTTTCGCAACAGGGGTCTTTTAATATAACCGTGACAAGTAACGGCTGTACTGCCTCTAAAATAACTTAAAATGTCAACAAAAAAACCCAACAACATTGCACACAATGGAAGAATCAAGATTTAATATATTATTATGCCGGCAGAGCGGCTGCTAGTAGGTTTCTTGAGCTGGGCAAAGAATCGGTTCCGGAACCGATCCCACGATTAATGCTACGGAAGGAAAGTTCCGACCCCTTTTTACGTAAACCAACGGTTACCAGTTACTTTAATCATTAAAATCTTCTTTCTTTTTTTCAGAGACTATATTTTAAAAAAATAAAAGCTGATTCTTCGTAGTGTTCTGAAATCAAGGTTATCCGAAATCCTGGGGATGTTCGGAGCCAACCGGGTAACCACCGGAAGAAATCACATCATTAGAAAATAAGTAATTGGTTTCGGAGTCGATTCCTACGATTCTTGCCTAGCTTTCAATAATCGGGAACCTCGCCGCCCACCACTTGTTTCTTCGTGTACTTAACTGTACGTTCGTTGACCCTGGAACTACAGTTAGGTAAGTAAGTGATATGGAGGAAATGGCCGTCAGCGAAAGGAGTGGGAACAATTGGTCTGTCATACCTCCCTTCTCCTCCGTATGCTACCCCCGACTGTCACTTTGGATAAAACAATTAATCTGTAACCATCATTGTCACAACGAGCTTGTACTGGGCAAGAACAAGAAGAGCATAACGTGTATAACCCACGCCGAAAGCGCTATGTCGACGCACCGTTAAATGAGTTGGTATAATATTGAGCTATAACACGGATTTCCTCGGTTCAAAACCCCATTGAGGCGTTGCAGGACTTACGGTGTTTGGGGAGTTTTCAAGACTTCCAACTTTTTTTTTTTGGTAAGTGTTTTACGGCGCTCGAAACTGCATAAGGTTATAATGGGGCACATTTAACATTTTCAGTTGGAAGGAAATTTTGAATTTTGCTCCGGTAGCGGCAGAAGCCAACTCTTATCGATTTTGGGCCAAGGGATCTTTAACTAACGCAACTTCCACACGGGACCTCTAAGATTTTTCGCCCTTGTCCGAGAAGGCTAGGTGCAGATCTTTCCTACCATAAGATCAGGGATGTGGCTGAATGACAGCAGTAAGAAGGAGCCAAGGAGTAGCAGTAGAAGGGCTACATAAAAAGTCAGAAGCCCAGAGGATGGGGTAAAGGAGGTGAAGGGGATGGGGGCAGAAAGTGGAGACGAAAGATGATGACAGAACATTGCCAGAGAGCTGGAAAGGAGCTGAAAGGAGACTTTTTTTTTTAGAGAAGAAACTTTTCCGCCGCTATCCGGATTCGAAACCGGGGCCTTTGAATGAGATGCGAACACTTTAACCTCTAGGCCAGGAGAGCCCCCAGACTTCCACCTACTATCGGCCTTCGTAAATATCCTTACGATGTTGACGTGTCAGAGATCGTGGTTCGACATTCATTCCTTTGCCCCAATGCTGCTCTAAAAAAGAGCTATAGTAGTATTATTATCATGATTTTCCCCGTCATCCATCTGTTTAGGCTTTCCAAATTAGGTTATTCTGGGTCTGCCCCTGCTTCGTTTGCTCTCCGTTTTACCAATGAGAGCTGGATGTTCAAGGTCCTTTTGTCTAGATCAAAGTGTCTCAGAAACTGCAGTGTGCCTCTACCTATTTGTTCGTATCAAGTACTACATCATTTGATTTCTTTTTCGACCCCAAAATTCTTAAAACTTAAAAGCTATTTTACCATAATAATATATTTTTTCCTGTTCCCCCGATTGCAAATGTTAATGACAGAGTAGGAATAATATGGAAACGATAGTGGTATGCGCCTAACATCGTATTTCGGAAAGAACAGACCAGCCAAAGAAGTTATTGTGAGATTGTCCGAGCCTTTAGGATGTAACATGATTGTTGAAAAACTACTAAGATTATCTTCTGTATAGAAGGAAAAAAAACCTACAGGTAAACACTTTTGTGCTCAAAATACTCGCAAAACATTTTCTTTTCAGAAATCTTTTCAGCATCTACATTTCCCTACTTCGATAGATTATACGAGTACATTGTCGCTTGCACTAGAAAAATTATTTCCATCTTTTTGGACAATAAACATCCCTTGTTTCCTCAAAAAATGTCAATCAGAACTAAAAGACCTAGGCTTCTGATCTGTGACAAAGAAAGACACAAAAAGTTATTCTTACCATCATCCATTAAACTTCTTCCAATCATCGTGATATTAAGTATACCCATGATCTTGAACGCATGCAATATGAGGATATCATTGAGTTACAATCAGAACACTGAGTACATATAGTCATGTACGTATCTAGCTCAACGCTATTAATGTTTACAAGTACAATTTATTTATGTTATGCACGTGACTGTGAGCCTGTTAGTGAGAGCAAGCATGCGTGTGTGCATGTTTGTGTGTGTGCATGTGTGTGTGTGTG
>NW_004797400.1:707528-708871 GCF_000002075.1 Aplysia californica
TGTGTGTGTGTGTGTTATGTATGAGTGTGTGTGTGTGTGTGTGTGTGTGTGTTTGTTTGTGTGTGTATGTATGTATGTATGTATGTATGTGTGTGTGGGTGTATGTGTGTGTGTGGGTGGGTGTATGTGTGGGTGTATGTGTGTGTATGTTTGTTTGTGTATGTTTGTTTGTGTGTGTATGTATGTGTGTATGTATGTATGTGTGTGTGTGTATGTATGTGTATGTATGTATGTGTGTGTGTGTGTGTATGTGTGTGTGTATGTGTGTGTGTGTGTGTGTGTGTGTGTGTGTACTTGGAGAAACACCAAACTAATGTGCCAGGATTTGGACAACAAAGATGTATCTTATATTGTCTTAGTACTAGTAGTAGCGCAAGTTGGGTCACTGTCTTTTTTGTATATCGTAAAAGACTGCCACTCGGGCAAAATTCAATTTTTTTTTAAAATCCTTGCCATTAAAAAAATATCCATATATCACATCTGAAAAAGTAAGACACCCCCTTTCACTTTCTTTACGCATTGGCTACGTCTCTTTTTGGAGCATCAACGAAGTCAAGATCCGAAAGTAGGAAATTAGCAGACCTACTTGGGCAAGCTACTTTCTCTATGTTTACCGCCCAAGTAAAGCTTTATCATGCATACAGCTTCAGTCATCATCGATCTTGATGGACAACCTATGAGAAGAGGAAGATAGTGCAGCGTATTTGGAAGCTCTTGGACGGAACTCAACAAGCTTCCCCCCAGATAAACGAGATATTATGGCAAACCACAGAACAACCCATGGAGAACCATTTTCAAGCCTGTCTCCGCAGTTGTTGATACAGTTTATGATCTAGAAATAACACGTCTTCTCTGTTAAATAATATGGTTCTAGCCTTTTTTCCAGCTCGCAGGTGGATCGTCCTTAAATGATTACAGAGGTGGAAACAAGTAAACAAAATGTAATCGTATTCACATATAACGGCTTCCGAAAATCGTATTATCCTCTACCGCTCCGTCACCGTCTTTTCGTCGTTCCCAAAATGGTGGTAAATTTGGGCGCATTTACAGCAGAGCCTCCCTCACCGTTAATCTCATCCGGAAGAGCCACTAATGTGCTTAGCAGGGGTGCGCATGCGCACAAGCAATGTGGAGGGTCCACATTATGCACCGATAATGCAAATAAATAATGTCCAGCCGGACAAAGGGGTAACAGAAACGCGGCCAACAAGAGGTGTGAGGCTCATAACATTACTAGCACTGTGATGGCACCTCCGCTAAGTGGCCTGTCATTGTTTTTGTGGGCTTTGGGAATACTTGGGGACTGTGGGTGGAAGTGTCTGTGTGTGTGTGTGAGAGGGGGG
>NW_004797400.1:708971-711836 GCF_000002075.1 Aplysia californica
GTTGGGGTGGGAAAGGTGTGATGTGGTGAGGGAAAAGGGGGGAGCGGATAATGGATGTGAAGAAAGGTTGAAAAGAAGATAAATTGTTGCAGTTGTTGTTGTTGTTGTTGTTGTTGTTGTTTATGTTGTTGTTGCTGTTCTTGCTAATGTTGTTGGTGTTAAAGTTATTCTGGCTATTTTTATGCGTACCTCTCGAATCGGGCCATAGTCCTGTTGAGGAGGACAGTATGTATAAAAATAAGCCAGATAAGTGACTGTATGTGGCATGAAGGCTGAAAAGATCGGGGGGAAACGAGGCGGTCTTCGAAGGGATACCACCAACAACTGTCCAAAACAAACACATACAAAACCTTCGTGTTGCCTGTCTCCCACCTCGTCCTCTCTCCTTTCCACCCCCACTTAACGTCCCTTCTATCAAAGGCTTTCTGAGATCTTAAACACCCTGATCATCTTCTTGCTGAACAATGCCATCGGATCAGACAACGACCTCGAAGGAGAATGAGACTAACTGCTTGCCCATACGTCTCATCTCCGGCCCCCGCCACTTGTTTGGATGCTGTCCACATACTGCGTGCGATGACGACATACTGGTCATTCCGGAGTTCCCCTGGCGGACATTCTTCGCAGAGAGCTCCGAGGTCGTGAGTGCGCTGTTGACCGGATGCACGAGTGGGCTGTCTTGATAAAAAGACATAATGCACCCTTTTGTTTTCTCGGGGAAGGATTCGCTGTTTAATGAAACCCCGTGTGATCCCGTACACAACACGATTTAGAGATGGCCGACTGTGTTTAAGGTTACAGGCAACTAACTTTTAATTTTTTTAAACCAACTAAACAAAAAGAACAAAATGTTACTTTACGGCCTCATGTTTACTTTCACCCTATTGATTGATTCCTGAACGAACTTGCATAACGGTTACCCATCAGAAACTCGACATGTGCTGCAAGAATAGGCAAGTATAAGCATGACGACGAGCAAAAGCTAGGAGTTTGGGTCAGTAACAGGGTTCACAAACTGCTGGCAAATATCAAACCTGTAGGAAGGGGCTCTCGTGGTCCAGAGGTACGCACGGTGTTCGCCTGTCATTCGATTGATCCCGGATTCGAAACTTGACAGCAGCGGGAACATTTTCTTCTCTTTTCTTCTCCTTTCACGTCCTTTTCTGTTCTCTAATCATGTTCTGTCGTCAGCTTTCGTCTCTATTTTCATATGATGTCAGGCCAATGATTTTAAAAGGATTTTTTGTAAAGCAGCTATTGATAAAAGTCTGCAACTTTTGTTAACATTTGTTTGAGAAAAATATTTTTGTTTCCTCTCTATAGACCATCACTCCGGGGAAAAAAATATACGTTGAAGTTGAGCAAAGAGGACAACAACGAAACTTATTGATGACAGGTCCTGTTGTGTTTAAATTCAATATTTAAGGATCACGTAAAGACACGTCCTCGTGATTTTAAAAGTTTCTGGGTTTTTTGTTGTTGTATAATTTTGGTTTGTTTTGCTTGTTTGTTTGTTTTTTGTTCAGGAGATATCACTGTGATCTATTTCTATTCTTTCACCTGTTCCGGTGACGTACTTTAGTTATTCAAAAGTTTTTGAAAAGACATTGATATCTATCTATCTATCTATCTATCTATCTCTCTATCTATCTATCTATCTATCTATCTATCTATCTATCTATCTATCTATCTATCTAGCTATTTAGCTAGCTAGCTAAAACAAACCTTCCTCACCCAGGAACCGGACTCACACCGCTTGCAACGATAGAAAGTATTTCACTGTGCCACAGACTCCGTTGACGAGCTTCCTTTGTGGTAGAATGCTACAAGCTCACGCCTTCAACTTTGTTAACTCATTGAAGACGTACCAGACACATGACACGCCCGATCAGGAGCAGACCAAAGCCAACACTTCGGCATATTTCTAACCACAAATCAGAAATACGAGCTTGCACATTCCATTGTTAGCATATTATTGAAGCATGCCTTTTAAAGATTCAGATAAAGAAAACAAAATTTAAAAACTAATATGTTTTGAATAATTACACTGAGCCCCCAAAAATCGCGTCTTGGAGCGTTGTCGAGTGACCAGAATGTGCGTCCTCAGTAAGTTTAGATGTGAGCGAGGACATGTTGTTAAGTTTGTTAGGGTGGCAGCGAGGACATGTTAATTTTTTTAAAATGGTAAAGTTGGGAAGACATGCTGCTAAGTTTGTTAAGGTGGTAGCAAGGACATTTTCATGTTTTTAGCGACATACCTTAGACACCCCCAAGATATTCAACAGAGGGAAGACATTGGTATGATTTTTTTATCATAATTGATATGTATTAAGACGCATAGGTTGTAAAAATAGTTTTTAATTTAAAAAACCACACAGAAAATATTAATTAAAAAAAGACAAAAATGTTGGCCTTTCAGCAGATACATTCTCAACCTTTCTTTAGAATATTCTTGTTTGTTGTTTCGTCTCGATGTGACGTTGAATTACAAGTGTCAAAAAGTCGAAACATACTATAATGATAATGCACGATAGTGAAATGAAAAAAAAAAGCAGAAGAATATTAATGGTCCAATATTCATAGAACCAAGCAAGAGGTGTGTATAATCAAGTGGAATAGAAACGAATACTTTCAAAAAGAGAAAACGTCACCCCGAAGCACATTACGTTCACGTGCCTGGCACCGCTTGGATTGGCAAACGCTGAGTAGTGTATGAATAACGGCTAGGCTGCTTGGCCACTGTCCTCGTCAAATATTCACGACTTTTGCCACTGTCTCTGATGGCGGCTTTCCCAGTGCCCCGTGAGGGCCCTCCGAGACTTGACACCTTTTTGCAGTCTTCATGAATCTTCTCGTAACCAATAG
>NW_004797400.1:714023-716678 GCF_000002075.1 Aplysia californica
ACACACACACACACACACACACACATACACACAAACACTCAGAGACGCACACATACAAACACATTTTTACTTCCCCCTCCTTTCTTTTCAACCCCCCCTCCCCCTCCCACACACCCAACTGTCCCCCTCCCTTCCCCTTCCTCTCACCCCATCTCCAAAATCCTGTCATTTTGCATAAAAAGTAAAGCGGAACAAACCAAGTCCTGACAGCGGTCAGACTCACATTGTCATCGGACCAACCCCAGCACTAGGAACCCTGGTAAGCTTCCGCGACCCTCCAAACTCCTCCCAAATCAATGTGAAGCTGCGGGGAAGGGCAGGTAACTCCTTCCGCTGTCTCATGCCGCGCGCGCTGGCTGAGTGAGCGGTCGGGCGCAAGGGGGAGAGAACCCACGGCTCGCTCTCAAGGCGAACGAGAGGCTGGTGGAGCCCTGTCTAAATGTGTCGGCCTCGCATTATGCAGCTGTGACGACATACGAAGAGATCACGCACGGTGAAGCTACGTGTATTTCGTAAAGGAAATTATAATCAGCAAGTGATAGGTAGCGACAATACTTCAGCTCGCAGCGACGTTTTGGTTTGGCTTATCGATCATTTTGTTTGAACTTAAGATTACATAATAACAGTATTCAACTCGAAAGGTGTTTATTTATTGATTTGACGTTTGTTTCTTCTGATTTCATATTTTTCCAACACTGAAGTTTTGGACTATGTTTGGTTTGCCTTAGCTATTATTATCTTTTACTTATGCTTTTATTTTGACACTCAAGCCAACGTTTTCCAGTTTGTTCACAACCACGCCAGAGCCAAACCATTGCGTGCTTTTAGGAATTTTAAAAAGTTGTTATTACCTTCGTTCTTCATTTTAAAATCTTTCTTTCGCCAGGATCTGTAATTGCTGGTGCTTTGAAAAGTTAGCAACACTGTTTATAAAGTTGTGAGATTGTAACATCGTATAGTTGGAAACGCTTTTCACCACTCTGTTGGTAACTTTCATTATTAAAGGTTTCTTGTTACTCAAGTAGGAGTGAGCAATGTCCTGAATTCTGTTCAATTAACATTTTCCTCTTTTTCTTTTTCATTTTGTTATTCTACTTGGAAAGTCTACTCGCAGCAAATTGCGTGCTCATGAAATTTTAAAGCACCCGACAATGAATTTTGACTTTTTAAAGAGTAGGCTATAATCAATAAATTCAAAAAAATCTAAATTCCGTAAACACTTTTAACAACGACGGTGTGTATTTTGCCGTACAGACTGGAGCTCAAAGTGTCACGTGATGTAGAATACCTGATTTCTTTCTTTTTCAGCTGTTTAAAAAAAAGTTCAATCAATATCCCTTTATGACTTTCAACAACCTGCCATTCTTGCAAAACCCTTTAAAGTATCGCAAAAAAAAAGGAATTGAAAAGGTAAGAAGAAAGCCTGCCCGTTCTCGAGTGACGGTGAGCGCTATCGAGTTTCTGATAAGAGAGCCAAGAGTGATAGGTTATTATGCGCTAAACATACGTTAAAAGAGCCGTGCCTACAACTTTATACATCATTCCTCCGTGGGGGCTGTTATGCCACACGGGTTTCTCAGCGAGTGACAGTGAGAGATTTTACGGAGTATTAGACACCTGTCCACCCAGTCAAGATGAGAGCAGTTCTCTTCCTCGTTGTTCTTGTGCCTTGCTTCGGTGAGTGAAATGTTGGTTTAGGTGTCCGTTTTTTGTTTTGTTTTATTTTTATTTTGGGTGTGTGGGTGTGTGGGTATGTGTGTGTGTGTGTGGGGGGGGGGGGGGGGGGGTTTGACATGGGATTTTTTTTTCAGATTTCGATTTGTTGTGATAAGCCGAGAATTTAGCCTCGGATACAACTTAACCTGTGCATGTTTTTTAAAACTTTTATATATTTCTCTTTCACCTGGATATCATCACTCTTGTTGTTTCTGTTTTTTATGGTGTTGGTGGTTGTTGTTGTGTTGATGATGATGCTGATTTTGTTGTTGTTGCTGCTGCTGTTGTTGTTGTTGCTGCTGTTGTTGTTGTTGTTGTTGTTGTTGTTGTTGTTGTTGTTGCTGTTGTTGTTGTTGTTGTGGTGGTGGTGGTGGTGTGTGGTTGCTGTATCGCTTTGCTATCTCAACATTATACTCATCGTCTTCATTGTCACTGGTAGCAGCTTGAACGATTTCCCGAAACCACAGAGATTCCAGCAGTCGTGGCTGCGACAGTGCCATATTCAGCATAATTAACAACAGCAACTGCCATAACAGAAGCAACACCACCATATGCACAACAGCGGCAAGATGCAAGCTACTGATCCCACAACCCTAGGCATCTACCATTCCTCCCCCATTCCTCCTCCACCTCTTCCTCCTCCTCATCCTCCTCCTCCTCCTCCTCCTCCTCCTCATGATGATGATGATCATCATCATAATGAGCAGTAGCAGCAGCAGAAGCAGCAGTAGCGGCAGCAGCAGCAGCATAAAAAACAATAGCATCAGCAAAAGCAGTATCAGCAGCAGTAGTAGTAGTAGTAGTAGTAGTAGTAGTAGTAGTAGTAGTAGTAGCAGTAGTTATAGTAGTAGTAGTAGTAGTAGTAGTAGTAGTAGTAGTAGTAGTAGTAGTAGTAGTAGTAGTAGTAGTAGTAGTAGTAGTAGTAGTAGCGGCAGCTGC
>NW_004797400.1:718977-720086 GCF_000002075.1 Aplysia californica
TGAGGGAGGGAGGGAGGGAGTAAAGGAGAGTGCAAGTCACAGTTCTACTTACATCAATGTACATCTCTTGTGTCCTGCCTTGTTACACTGCTTGTACACGATATAATTATTGTTATATAATAGCCTGCTACTTTAACGTTGTTGCTATTGTTGCTGTTGTTGTTGTTATTGTTATTGTTGTTGTTGTTGTCTTTAAGTGTGTGTGTGTGGCAGACATATTTAAGTGGCAAAAGAGTCAGTAATTCTTCTATTGCGCCTATCTGCTATCCACGAGGAGAGGCTCCTGGCCAGGGTCAACGGTTCCTTTCGTGTTGTTGTTGCTGTCGTTGTCATTGTCGTTGTTGTTATCATCGTCGTTATCGTTGTTGTCGTCGTCGTCGTTGTTGTTGTTGTAGTCGTTGTTGTTGTTGTTATTTCCTGTATTCTGCTGTGTACTGCAACTTGGGCAGCAATACGCCATTCATTCATTTTTCTTATACCCACCCTTTGGTACTAGAGTCTGTGATTAGGCTCCTCGCCATCATGCGCAAATGACGTGAGCTTGGTTCCCGGGTGAGGAAGGTTGTTTTATTGAGATCCCCTTCTGTCTGCCAGGATGCCCAGTCCCATTCAGTCCAAACGGCTGGCTCAGTCAGGTAAAGTTGAAGCAACTCACCTCCTAAATCATCGAAATTGTACTGATTGGGGCGTAAAAAAACGTAGGCTACAAACATGACGTATAATTACAGTAACCTCACTGGTCCGCCTTAATCAGTCCAGATTGTTGTAGGTTGCTCCACGTAATTCATTGAAAGAGAAAATTGAAAGAGTCAAAATCTCAATAACAAATTTATGAGGAGGTTGAACAGATTTTGTTTTTTGAAACACGCTCATGAGCAGAATGATCATGGATTTATACACTTTATACATTGTTTTCTGTTTGTTCCAATTTTTAAAAAAGAATGACGTACGTAAACTGTGACGTTGTGGGTGTGGAACACTTGCATTAAGAAAAAGAACAAAACAATAAGGGTTCACAATCATCATCTCCCCCACCTGGGGCAGGTGATTTCATTTTCTTTCTTTCTTTCTTTCTTTCTTTCTTTCTTTCTTTCTTTCTTTCTTTCTTT
>NW_004797400.1:723461-724685 GCF_000002075.1 Aplysia californica
TGTGTGTGCGTGCGTGCGTGCGTGTGTGTGTGTGTGTGTGTGTGTGTGTGTGTGTGTGTGTGTGTGTCAGCGCATGCACACATACCTGTGTGAGTGTACGTGTGTGTTTGTGTTTTAGAGAGTGTTTATCTGATTTTGTGCGAGCTTGTGCTCGTCCACTTTATGCGCAAGAACCTAAACTTCTCGGAAACGCGTGTGGTGTAATAACAATGGCCCAAAGTCACAGACTATTAATGATACCTGTTTTGTGAGAAGATCACGACGTGTATGCAATGCCGGGTGAATTTCCGAGTGAACTACCTTGTAGTGTACTCTCTTTGTCGCAATACTGGGTGCGCCAGTTGTGTCTTTCGATCCCGTTTCATTTTTTAAAAATATTTTTTGTAAACTTATTTTTTGAGTATTCGCTAAATCTGGAATTCCTCGTCAAAGCAATGGTGACGTATGTCAGAAAGATCAGAGATCAAGAATGTCTAAACTAATAGAGCACTGAACTTTAAAATTCACGCGTACCGGGGAGTTTGAAGATTTTGAAGACCGCTGTTCTTGTTTTTAGGGTGTTAATGATGACTATGGGGTTCAATAACCATTCTAAGCATTTTGAGATTTCTGAGAAAAAGGGGACAGCTAAATATGCCAGCACTGTGTTACCTCTGGGGTAATTTAAGCTATTTTCTTTGTAAAATGGGCAGTTTAGTAAACTGTTACTCTGCGGATGCGTTTAAAGCTCGCATGTTGAACCTCCCTACTTCCATATCTGCTGAATAATCATTTGTGTATACTTTTGGAAAATGTCACCGGTATAAGAATAGAGCCGTCCGGAGCACACTGTCCTCACTGGTGTCAACGACAAACTACGGCATGTCTGTGGTGTCGGTGGCTAAGTTGTTATGCTCTCGAACTCTCAACCGTAAGGTCGTGGGTTTGAATCCCGCCAGGGGTCCAACGTTGTCTCCTTGTGAAAGGCGCTTTACGTGAATTTTCCCCACTTAAGGGGGGAATAAGTACTAGGCAAAAGACAGCCTAAAATCCTGCCATTTTATTAATGTTTCATCGCTTAATCAACTGCTTTCACTGCATGCTTCCCGGGAAGCTGAGAATGTCTCTGAGTGTTCCAGGGTCTGCTGCAGTAATTGTAAAGTTCAACGTTCATAGAGCTTGCTCTGTTGAGCGGGGCGATGCGCTATAAAAATACTTTCACAAAATTATTATTATTATTATTAT
>NW_004797400.1:724929-727154 GCF_000002075.1 Aplysia californica
TATTATCATTATTGTTATTATTATTATTATTGTTATTATTATTATTATTATCCCATTATTATCATTAATATTATTCAGATACAATGCAAGTTCAGTTTTATATTATATTTTCTTTGACATTTTTTCATTTTTCATGAGCCCACCCCTCGTCCTTTGAAGACTCTTTTCAGTTGTTAAGAGTTATTTTGATTATTTTTACTATTTAACTGCGTGGGGCTCTATTTTCTTTCTTAAACCACCGAGTGCTTGTCAGGCTGCTAATAATCAAGTCTCCGAGACCAGGATTCAGCGAAACGCTTATAAGATCAGTTGGACTGTTGAAACAAACGTGCATGTGAGGGAAAGGGGAAAAAAACACGACGGCGAAAAAGAAAGTCTAACAAACAAAATGGCGACCGTGACATGAACAATCAACGCAACCAAACATCGGGAAATACGAGACAGCGCAGACGGTTTGGGTAAACAAAGGGTTTTGCTTCTCATGCTGGAACGACTGAAACGGATCGGGAACTTTTGTCTTGCCAGGAATTGACACTTTTACGGTTTCCCTCCTCGTCAATTCACGCCGTTTTTGTGCTCTCTTTGACTGGTTCTTTATATTGTTTTAAACTTTCGTTTCTAAAAATATGCACCTCTCCCTGGCAAAAAAATGAACCTTCGAGCTGTTTTTTATCTTTAGCAATGGAATCGTAGAAGGTTGGGATTTTTCCCCGGGATTCCCCATGTTTTGTGTGCGGCATGAAGGCAGCGATGCGTTGCGTTGCGTACATGCCTGATGGATCTGCCAGCGTGAAGAATTCCCAATTAGCGTGGCACTTTTGACTTCTCAGGAGTGGATGTGAAAGTCACGTATGATCGTTGAAACCTACCTGACTGACGTATGTAGTGCTGACACTGAAATCTGTTTACTTTAACGCTTCGGCAACCAGTCAGCGTAATAATTTTATCTATTTTAAAAATATTTTTTAACAGTAAGTATATTTCTCAACTTCTACTGCTACGTCAAACAACATTAACAGTGTGTGAATTCATACTTTTTCTGTCATAAGATGTTTATATACGAGGGTACATCAAAAAGCAGTTGAAGTTGAGAATTATCTCAGAAATCTTTTAATGTAATGGACCTGAAATTTTCCGTCCTTTGAAATATTCTTCTCGACTTCGAATGCAGGATTTCAGCCTCATCAGCCGTGCCTGGAAGGCATAGCAGTCGTGTCGTCAGCTTCCGGTATGCTTAGCAGCCTTGAATCTATAGCTCTTGCTAGGTCCTGAATGCATTTAAACTTTAGCCCAAAAAACCTGTCATTAGGAGTAGGAAGTTGGTTTTGGCCTTTCGCTAAGTTTACAGTGAATTCTTTGATTTTGACGTCATAAACCAATCACAAGTGACGTCACATGATACTCATACCGTTGGTTCAAGAACAGACGTGTTATACATCAATTATGTTTATTGCTTTTATGACTGAAGTCAGTAAGTCAGCTGTTAGATGCAACTTCTATTACTTTCTGATCCACTATTGCTTGGACAGGTATATTGGCTCCCTGTTAAAGCCAGTATTGGTTACAAAGTTGCGGTTATGTGCTGTAACGATCTGGTACCACAATGCCTTTATACTTGACTACAGGAGTATATTCTGTTTAGAAATCAATGGTCCATTAATAAAAGACATCTTAAGACGTTGCCTATTAATTTTCTTTTAGAATTGGAGGTAGGGATTTTTCGAAGGCTACTTCCTGTCAATGCACTTAAGAGAGGCATCTGTTTTGACCGTACTTAATTCTGGTCTAAAGACATATTTATTAATTTACATTTTATTCTACTAGCTAGTTTGATTCTTTTATTTTCAAACAAAGTGGGATCAGTAGTCACAGTGGTTGTTCTTTTTTTGTGTGTGCGTTCTTTTATGTATTTGAAAGGATAACTGTACTTTTCATAGGGCATTATGCATGCAACGAGTATTTAAATCGTACTTTATTAAGAAGCGCCGAGAGCCTCCAGAGAGTGGGCGCATGTAAGTGATCTTTAGGATAATGATAACGATAATGGCAATGATAATGATAACGATGATGATAATAATGATGAAGTGACGACGACGACGACAATGATGATATGATAGTGATGATGATGATGATGGTGATGATGATTATGATGATGATAATGATGATAACAACAGCAACAACAACAACAACAACTTTTTTTTTTATTATCATTATTATTATTATTA
>NW_004797400.1:727910-730423 GCF_000002075.1 Aplysia californica
CAGACAGACAGACAGACAGACAGACAGACAGACAGACAGAGAGTCAGAGGGAGAGAGAAAGAGAGAGAGAGAGAGAGAGAGAGATAGAGAGAGAGAGAGGGGGGAGAGAGAGGGGGGAGTAGAGGAAAAGACAGGGAGAACGATAGGGTGTTATCATATCAATAGACCATGACCACGGAGATGTAGAGATTTATGTACCCAGAAATAGGTCACAAGGCGACTTATCAGAGATCTCAACACACCAGTTTTCCGACAACAAATCGAAATTTAAATATGCAATATGCAAGTATACATGCCAAAATCAATCAATATTATGTGCTGTGCTTTTGCACTCGTTATTAGCAAGGATTTACCCGACAGTGGTCTTGAGCATTGAATTCTTCTCACTTTGTCTACAACTAAGATATCTGTAAAGTTGTAAAATCGTTCAAGATCATAGATAGCGAAACTCGAAGTCTGTAAATGAATCTTCACTTTAAAAAAATCGAAATTTTGAAGAGAGATAGTAACGTACACGTCCAACCATTTATACTCAGGGACAGTCACGTTTGCTGTGCTTTTCTGTCTGCGCACGTCTTTGCAACTTTCTCTTCTTGCCCAGTTCTTTCCTCGATTTTTTTTCGGCATCAATAACATATTATTTGTCGATTTGGCTCACTTTTAATATGGCAAAAAGGGACATCAAAGCAGGACGTTTTGTTGATGAAGAAAGAGAAAGAGCTTCCTGGATGTACAGAGGCCGAGAAAGACAATCGGTGAAAAAATGAAAGTTAAATATCTTTGGAGCTCGAAGTTATATTGATCTAGATGAATAAGAAACTTTGCAGGGAATAGAAGCATCAGATTATGCTTTTTACATTAACAATAATGCTTCCAATTTTTTATTAGATCGAATTGCATGGGTTTTTTTTTCCTTTGTTCTGTTTTAAACAATAAAAAAGCAAAATTAACGTTTTAAAAATGCAACAAAAACAAAAACAAAAGCCAAACAAATAAATCTGTCAATTTCCGAGGCTAGGATACAGGAGTGCAAAGTTATTTAGGAGGAAAGGGAATGGGGATTATTTTTTTTGTTTCGTGTTTTATTTTTTTAAAACTGAAGGTAAACGAAAACACCGGCGGGTACCTCCAGCGAGGACAAGAAATTGGCTCGATGTGGTGGCAAATTGGCGCTCGTCTGTTTGGTTTTTGTTTGAGAGCAAACAAGCGCTGAGCGTGTTCTGGAAACAAGGGGAAACTGTTTGGACTACAAAAACGCTCTTAGAAGATTTTGGAATGACCTTTGGGAAGTTTAGTTTAAAGTCTAGAGGTAAATGGAGGAGTATAAGGCGGACGAAACCTTTCGTTTTCTTCATCTTTAAAGACTACTTTGTTCTTGGTAGGTAGTGGTACTGAAACCGTTAAAGAAAAATGGTTCGCTCCGTTTCACCACGATGATTCTTATTCGTACTGTGGAAACACCACCATCTTTTACTTCCGTGTTGACGAAGTAGTCCAAATGAAAAATTCAAAGGGATCAATATGACGCTGTTGTAAAGTTGAGAGCGATATCTGAAGCTTCACGACTTTTAAAAACGTTTTTAAAAAACCCTGAAGATTTGAAGTGCATTGCTGAGACGTGATTTCAAAAACGAAATTCAACAATGAACGCTATTCGTTGTGACAGTACGCCTTGTACAAAACAGCCAAGCATTAGATCTATGTGCATTTTTGTCCTGTCATTCAAACAAGTGAATCTAAGTTGTTGTATTAATTTATTTGCTCTGTTTGGATTTTTCAAAATGTTGATATAATCAAAAGCTATTTTTGGTTCACAAATCTTCGTGTCTGCTCTCGCCGAGGCGCTGTGTGAACCATAGGCTAAAGAATGTTGCTTTCTGTTAGCACCAACTGCGAAAGCTCACGAAATGCATCGGTGTTGATTATAGAGCAATCCGATGAACAGGGGACGACCAAAATTTATAGCTCTGTTGTCAAAACAAAATGTGTCGCTAGTCACGATACAGCGAGCAATGTTTTTGTTTGATGGCGTGGCGTACTTTTGGGTCAAACGAACGTGGAATGTAAGATTTATTTTTGTATAAAATTCCAGTGATCTGGCAAAGCGTTCCATTTTGCCACGTGCGTATTTGTTGTCGCCACAAGAAGTCAAAGCTTTGAAATGCTGTTTTTGCTACGAAAAACAAAACAAAACAAAATAAAACAATCTAGTTATTACGATTCATCATCAGGGATCTCCATTCAAAACAACGACCACGTTCTGTTGAACTGTTGAAAAATGCGTAGGTGTTTTTCTGGTCTGTGTAGTGTATAAAAGATAGATCTATATGGGAAAATGCATGAAGAAGAGGAACGCGTCGAAAAATGTAGCCGCTTCCTACAAATAATATGTTAGAAAAACCGAAACACTATTTTCCCGAAAAACCAACAGCAGTAAACAGAAAACCGACAAAAACAAAAAGGTAACAGCACCAACATCGACAACAACAACGACCAATTTGCACTCCCCCCCC
>NW_004797400.1:736795-742449 GCF_000002075.1 Aplysia californica
GCTTCCTCCGTTTCCTTAATTTAAAAAAAATTCGATGTGTTCCACTTTCCAATATCAACGTTGTTGTATTCCTGAATTTTGGTCTGTTCTCGAGCTTTGATTTAAAAAAATAAAAAAAAGAAGTCTCGAGCGTTTCTGCGGAGTCCAGATCAGAGTTTGAGACAGATTGGATTTAAATATCTCTGGGATCTTTCGCACCATTCTGCGGCAAAAGTGCAAAGTCTTTGTCTGCTAGCGCCTTAGTCATTATCCAAAAATAAAACAAAACAAAACAAAAATTAATAAAATTGCAGCACACGTCCTATTTTTTTCACGTTCTTTGTAATCATTAGGTTACCAATCATGTTAAAAGCAATGCTAAAGCATTTTCCGTTATAGGGATGTAATAAGCACTGGCGAAATTTGTAGAAAGCCAGTCCGTATTGTGACCGATTTGTACCCGACCGAAGACAGAGAAAGATCTTGTCAGTATGTTAAAAGTCTAAAGTTAGCACCTGTAAAATGGCAGCTTGCACAGTTTGCTTCCCGGAAAGTTGAGATTGTTTCAGAATATACTGTAAGGTCTTCTGGGGTAACAATATAGACTGTAAAACGCACAGAGATTGCTGAAGAGCAGGATTTTGGGCTTTACAAATGCTATTTCATCACAATTACATGTATTATTATTATTATTATTATTATTATTATTATTATTATTATTATTATTATTATTATTATTATTATTATTATTATTATTATTATTATTATTATTATTATTATTATTATTATTATGTATCTACTCTGTTAAGATTCGAAATTGTATTTGTTTTAAATCATCATCATCATCAACAACAACAACAACAACAACAACAACAGCAATAACAACAACAACAACAACAACAAACTAGAAAAAATAATCAACGCAAGGAAACAAAACAAATCAAAACAAAACAACAACTAGGTTACAGCTAAAGAGGAAGCGAGACGCCCGCCTGTTCACGTAGGGATGCGTTTTAATGTAGTCTTTCATACAAATTCCACATTATCTTGGTCTTTGACTGCGGCATCTGATGAATGTGGTTTCGGAATCTATTCAACGGGATAGAAGAACCCACGTCTCAGCTAATGCGATCGTTTTATTTTCTTTCAATTTCACTATTAGGCCCCTGTTTCAAGGCTGTCCCCATAATGAGTTTTGCCATTTTGGGTTTCATTACCCGCGGGCAAAATATCGGGGGTCTCTGCCATCTGGCCCCGGCGTTGACGAGAGTCGGCTGCCTACGACATGCGTAGCCTTTGGGGAAGACGTGGGGTTTTTGTGAGATTGAGGGGGGGACACCAATTTGGGGAGTGATGATGTTCCCATCTGCTTAACTTTCAACCCGTGTTTAGTTTCAGCTTTATACCCCAGTTATCACAACACTGTTAGTTCTTCTATGAGACAGGATCACTGCAATGACTTTAGTCTTGTGGTGTTTACTGAACCTTGAGAAAGGGAATCGAACCGTGGGATCCCGAGTCGAGGGCGTGTTTCAGTTTTATTACGGTATGTCAAGTTTATAAAGACCTGACCAAGTCCTTCGGTGGTTCGTGACTGATAAACTGATAGAATGTATAGATCACTCTAGGAAAAAAATGACTGTACAAAGAATCATTCCTTTGTTTATTTGAGAAAAGGTACTCTTTCAAGATTATTAACAGAATTTAATGAGGCAGATCTATTAGATTATTGTTCTATATTTTCTAATTGTCTTTACATCTATTCCCACTTTCCCTTTATGGAGGCAGGCATACGTTTATTTAGCAATGCCATTGTTTAAATCTGTAAAAGAAAGGGAACAGGTGGGGTGGGGTGAAGAGCCCGGTGCAGCCACAGTGAGCAATTTTATAACGAGAGAGCAGCTGTACTGGGGGTTTTTTTGTGTCGGCTTTTAATGTGACACAAACTTAATTTTGCTTGATAGCTTTGAATAACTTTGCCCATCCCCTACCTCCACCCCCCTGCACATTCACACGCACATACATTCTGTTAAAAATATAGGGTTCTGTTAAAGTAATTCTTTGAAAGACATCGATATAACTATTCTAAACTGTTTCAAGTGTGTGTGTGTGTGTGTGTGTGTGTGTGTGTGTGTGTGTGTGTGTGTGCAATAATCTTTCCTTTCAAAACTTTCGTACAATTGCTTCTTTCGATATTCGTGATTCTCATGCAGTAAAATATTGTGTTCGCTTTCTCCTGTTTTATTTTAAAATAACCGGCACCATGAACAGGTAACAAACCATGAAAATCGTCTGAAACCAAATTTATGTCGGTTGCAACTTTCACTGCGTGCACACTGTGGCATGGAAATAAAGTTCTGAAATAGAACGGCTCCATGAGTTAAACATTTATTGGAAAGCGTCGAGATTTAAACGTTTAAAAGACTTTTTTTCTTACACTTGTTTCAATCTTTAAATCTGTTGGACACAAAAAATACCATCTCACACATTCACTTTTTGTGGGTGTCCATTCGAAGGCAGAGTCAAAATATGAAAAGAGTTCCCTTATCCTGTCCATCAAGTCACTGAGCTAAAGCATCTCCCAGAATGGAAAGTAAATCTATCATAATGAAATTTCGGGAAAATTTAAACTGAGGCCAAAGCCATTCCAAGATACACAGGGCGGTGGCGGAGGGATATCGTCTAACGGTGGACACAGGGCCGTAATGCGTCATAAGAAGTGCTCAGCCACGAACGGAAAAAGTCCACATAGATCTACGCGTCTGCGAATCCGTGCTGTGAGATGAGAAGGTTCTGAGGATATTCTGATGAGATTTGAATCCTCGCACGCCTCGCCCGGGTTATTCAGCCCCGCGGAGCGCTCAAATTGAAATGAACACATCATGAAATTAGAAGAAAGTTTATCAATTAGTACGTCGGTTTGTCATGGTCCCATGGACGACGGCCCTGTTGACTCAGTCTCTTCCCCTCGGCTTTCCACGGCAAAAGATCTGGCTGGCCCGGAGAGCGTGATTTGCTCTATATCGAGGATCGATTGTGAAAACTGGAGATGGTTCCAAGCCAGTCATTTGTCGGACGTTCCGCGGGTTCTCCTCCTGTTGACATAGACTGGTTGAGGAGTTTCGCGGATAGGAGGCTGCCCTGTTGAGGAGATGGAGAGAGCGATGAAGAGATGGACAAGCAGAGAAGAGGAAGAGGAAAAATGCAGAGGGGTGCTGGTCAGACCAAGTAGTAGTGGAGGAGAGACAGAAGAAAAGGGGGGAAAGGAGGAAAAAGAAGAAGATGATGATACTGAAGTTTAGAGCTGTAAACGAAAAAGTTACATAGTTGGTTGAGAGTGCATATTAAGAAGAAGTGTGGGCGGGGGGTGGGAGATGGTAAAATACTTTATATAAACAGAAACGGGTTGTTAAACTAGATTGTGGCTCCTCCGGCTATTCGGTGAAATGGACAAGGGATACCCAGCTTAAAATAGATACTAAAAAAGGACCCGCCTACTCGCCTTTCGAGGACAAATTGTTTCTTATTTTTCTACTGGTTATCGACACTTGTCTCGTTCGAGAATAATATTATTTGAAAAGAAAGGACTGTAAATCAATGTACCCTAGTGGTCAAACTCTTATACTAAGGCCTTCTGATGGCCAGCAGTTTATCTTTTATCTATGTCTGTCCTTTCCAGACTAGGATTTTAGATCTTCCGAAGTTGTCATGCCTTACTCTACTTGATTCAGTCTGACTGGAATATACTTGAATTTGTCTTCTTTTTGTCTGTGTATATATTACATACACGTATCTATCTATCTATCTATCTATCTATCTATCTATCTATCTATCTATCTATCTATCTATCTATCTATCTATCTATCTATCTATCTATCTATCTATCTATCTATCTCTCTATCTATCTCTCTCTATCTATCTATCTATCTATCTATCTATCTATCTATCTATCTATCTATCTATCTATCTGTCTGTCTGTCTGTCTGTCTGTCTGTCTGTCTGTCTGTCTGTCTGTCTGTCTGTCTGTCTGTCTGTCTGTTTGGCTGTCTCTCTGTCTGAATGTTAGTCTTTAAAATCATGCAAATCTGAAATAGATTCTCCACTTTCTTTTTATTAAAAAAAAAGAATTTTACCATTGTAAACTAAACACTAAACTTATGAATCCCACCAATCAATCAAAATCCTACTTTTTTAAAATACATATCATTTTCCTGTCATTTTAGTTTGAACGTTCTCGAAAGCTGGCAACACTAATGCCGCAGATCCCACCCTGCCAAAAGTCTGAAAACTCTCCCCCTTTCTAAAAATCAGTTTTACTGAGTTAATTTTTGTGTTTACGCTCCCATTTCTCGAAAAGGGAAAAGAAAATAGAACCGTAGAAACGTGGGACTGTGGGGAGATTGTAAAAAAAAAAGGGCAAAAACCCAGCGCCTTTCATTTCCCGTCGACCAAACCCAGATCACGGGCATCCTCTACGAGTATTAATTGGCTCCTGGCGTTAATTGGTTTCTTCATCCCTCGGAATCATAACTGTATTTCATGCCGTAAAATCACGGCGCCTCGCGTCTCGGCGTGCCTCCGACGACTTTGATTAGCCGTTCGGCGGTCTCAAGTCTCTCTCAAACTCTTTGCGTACACAATCTCTGACTCTGTCTAGTCAGGAACGTCAAATTAACACAGCACTCTGATCGACAACATCGTATGGCGTCTTTATTTGCCTTTTAGTTTTAGTTCTGTTCCTACGTCTACTAATTCACTCGATATTCGTTTCTAACCCCGACTTTCGTACGTTCTTACGTCTATTAATTCGCTTTCCTTTGACTTCTAACCATGAATGTTCACACTCGACTAAGTCAGTGTAAAAGCATTTCGTGCGAAAGTAGTCCCAGAAGCACAATATCGCTAATTTGCTCAGAGCTGCATTTCCCACCAGACGTGTGGGTTTTAAATACTAGCAAATCATCGAAACAATAACATGGTGCTAATTAGAAAACTAACAGTCTGCTTCCGTATAACATGTGTAATTGTACAAATGATAGGGATGTTTTAGATGCGTATTGGATTACGGCATTAAACTAGAAAGAAGAACAGTGCGTGCGCGTATGATGGTGGAGGATATGATTGACAAAAATTGGTTAAACACCCCCACGCCGCAATTTAAATCAATTAAGAAGCCGGTGCATTGATTTTTGCTTGTCAGTGCTTTGAATACAGCATCCTAGAAGACAGAAATACAAAGACTAAATACTTTCTCGATCAGGAAATCGAGCTAACGCTTTCTGCATTAAA
Source organism: Aplysia californica (assembly GCF_000002075.1). Taxonomy (NCBI): domain Eukaryota; kingdom Metazoa; phylum Mollusca; class Gastropoda; order Aplysiida; family Aplysiidae; genus Aplysia; species Aplysia californica. Next base: position 742,064 of record NW_004797400.1, read on the forward strand.
TAGTGAGGAGTTAAACTATTAACACCACAGACGTTTGTGTGGTTATACATGACAGCTGTTTGCTTTTGCTGACTTTCAATGGCAGACGTAAAAAAGAATACGTCAATGAAAGTTGATGATCACAAGGTGGGAAAAGTAGTACTCGGCTAAGAGGGTATTTTCTTTATTAAACACAAAAGAAAAAAACCCCAACCAAATATATCTCAGATTCGAGCCTTGGCCTTTAGCGTGTTGGTGATGTTTATGATCTTGTGCGACAAGAGAATTCTTCTCTATAACAAGTTGCCGGAATCATATATTATTATATACCCCCCATCTCTCCCTTCCCCCTCTCTCTGTATATATCTCTCTCTCTCTCTTTCTCTCTCTCTCTCTCTCTCTCTCTC
>NW_004797400.1:742549-744625 GCF_000002075.1 Aplysia californica
CACTCACACACACAAGCAGACTTACCAACTCTCTCAAACTCTGGGACAATAATTGATTGAAATTATGTCGATAGGAAGCGAAAAAGACTGACACTAAAGAACTCCAGCAAACCATTCACTTTTCCATTCTTCTTCTTGACCTCAACGATAACAATATTAATGTGTTTTAAATCTCTCTCTCTCTCTCTCTCTCTCTTTCACCCTATCTCTCTCTCTGTCTCTTCTTACACACACACATACACACACTCTCTCTCTCTATCACACACACACACACACACACACACACACACACACACACACACTCTCTCTCTCTCTCTCTCTCTCTCTCTCTCTCTCTCGGGACAATCATCTTTATCGCCAGACTCCAATAATATTCACTTTTTCAAATTTTAAAACTGGAAACCGCAGAAGCTGAATCCTGGGGAGACCACGTATTATAGAGCCACGTCAGGCGAGGATTAAATACACAGTGCAAGTCACTAAAGCATCGATGCTGCCAGTTCTGAGCAAACCAAAACCCGGCGACTTAAGGCTCTTTGGCCGTGCCCGATCAAACATCTTACGACAAGAAAAAGAAATAGAAATCATTATCGACAAACTTGAAGCGTAAACAAGCGGCCCTCCTCGGCCTCCCACCTGTCAACATCCAGCAACCGGATACAAACACTGCGCATGCCGAAAAGCCGGCGGGACGGAGCGTGTCGCAGGACGTCATTTCCGCTGCTAGCCAAGTCTGGCGAAACTGTTTCTTTTTCACACCACAGTTGTGGCAGGTATTGAAAAGGAGCGAATGGGAGGGGGTAGGGGGGGGGGGCATTCATGTCCAGTAACATTTTCGATTTTCTTTTGGAATGTTTTAGTTTCATATTATTCTGTTTAGAGCTTGAATGTGTCTATTAGAGACGGTTACTCTTTTAGCTAAGATAAACTGAATATGAGGTAATCATATCTATGTGTACTGGTGATCGCCCCCTACCCCTAAAGTCTCAAAGTGCTTCTTCAAACTCCGTTGTAGGCTAACTTTTGGTTCATCAATACTATTTACATTTTTGTTTCGTCTTTTCTTCGTACAAAGGCCAAATCACTTACTCAGCGCCAGTTTTTAAAAATATTCCATTTAAAGTATTTCTCGGGGTAAAAGGTGGAGATTTGATAGCGTAATGCTATGAGACAGAATCATGTGTTGAATTCTGGAACTGACCACCGCGAAGGGTTTTGAACAGCACATTGTTTGTTGGAGAGAAAAGAAGGAGGGCAAACATTACAAGTTTACCTTGGCGTGCAAACATGTACTCAAAACACACTCAGATCGAATACAAACTCCCACCAAGAATCTCATCCGATTAATATTCTCAGCTGTTCTATTTCTCTTTCTTTTTCGAACATAATTTACAGCTGATTGGGGGAAGGATCGTTCAGATGATAACGGGTTTCAGAAAGAATGAAAGAGTCAGTTTCTGTGTTTCAGATGAGTTTGGGGCAGATCTTAAGAAGGCATTCATCATCATTATAGAAGATTAGAATCTTCCTTTCTCAAATCAGACCAGATATTCATATTATGATTCTGTTGCGATAACAACTTTTAATGCAGAAACGATTCATTCCGCATTGAGCACACGTATAAATGTTCCAATGTTTGGTGAATACACTTTCTTGTGAGTGAATGCTATTTTCTGTGCACGAGTGCGCGTGTGTACGTGTGTACATGTGAGTGCGTGTATGTGATTGTATTTATATGTGTGCGTGTGTCTCTGTGTGTGTTTCTGTGGGTGTTTGTGTATGCGTGCGTGTGTCTCTGTGTGTGTTTGCGTATGTATTTGAGAGTATGTTTGTGTGTTTGTGTGTGTGTGTGCGTGTGTGTGCGTGTGTGTGTTTATGTGTGTACGTGTATGAATGCAGCTAAGTGAATATATAAAATGCGTACGCACATTTACACATCCATATGTACACGCACACATAGGAAGTCTATCTATCTGTCTGCCAATCTGTTTGTCTTTCTGTTTTATCTATCTATCTATTTATCTGTCTGTCTGTCTGTCTGTCTGTCTGTCTGTCTGTCTGTCTGTCTGTCTGTCT
>NW_004797400.1:747057-750416 GCF_000002075.1 Aplysia californica
ACACACACACACACACATACACACACACATACACACACACACACACACACACACACACACGTACACATACACTCACACAACCACAAAGACACACACACTGGAATTGAACCCATGTATTTTGTTTGCAACTGCTAAGAGCTTAATTATTACACTGCAGGTGCTGATAGCCCATGTCAGAATAAAGGGCAATTAATTGACATGTAAGTTATTCTTTTTTAAAAAAGCGTTCTAAAATACTGTCGACTGAACAATCAAAACTGTTCTGTGAAGTAGCCAAACAGTTATTTATATTCATCAGAAAGGAACCCTTTACTTTGCATATACGTTTCTCGGCTGTTCACAAAAAAGTAACATTGGATTCTGTTGAGATGTATTACAAACAACCAGGGTTCCCCTGACAGAAAGAGTTGAAGCCGCTCTCCTCCCGTGCTATCTTTAACTTTCCGATGGGATGTCTTACACTCACAGACGTATACAAAGGGTAATCATAACTGCCTTACTCACCCTGAATCAGAGAAGAGGCCACGAAGAAACACTTGCGTCTTTCCCCCTCTCCCTATCCTGGGTTAGTTTCTTGATATTATTCCATGCTTCCTACCTTTGTGTGCCTCATTCGGTGTGACTGCAAAGGATAATGACGGACTGTTTTCCGTCCAATCATCTAATTACCGTTTGCTGATATATTATCAAAGATTAAAAGGGGAAAAGATTGTACACCATTGCTAAAATGTCTATGGATACGATTATTTTGTACACAACAACCTCACCTATCAGCCTGTTAGTCGCCACAGAACACAACCTTGGAAATAAACTTTAGGCTACATGACAAGCACTCGTCGGGTCAAAGTTATGGGTGGTCATATCTAGGCATACAGTAAACACGTCCAGATTTATGGGTCGGTTCCCGCCAGCAAAGAGCCACTTAGTAGACTCATGTAGATCAACAAGCCTGTTAACACGAGCATTGCTTTACGGGTGGTAGTCTGGTAGTCGAAGATAATGGCTGTCTCTAATGTGCCGGGAGATTCCGATACTGACCTTTGACGAAAGATAAAGATTCCTGTTGTTATTTTTTTAGGGGGGGGGGAGGGGGGAATTACTGGCTTAAGTTTGTGAGCATTCATTCCTATATTCCTCCTTGATATATGCACAAATGATGCGGCCCTGAATTGCACGCGCCATTGGTACTTCGAGCTAAAGTTTCCTATTCGGCTATTCAGAAGGGGCTTTAAAGAGAGCTGATCCTTAGAAGGGAGGATCCCCAAAAGGCCGTTAAAAAGAGAAGAACATTTTTTAAAAATTGTTCGCTTACTTCATTCGAATACTGGACCCAAATCGGAAAATATAATAATATGGTTCTCTACTGTCATGGACACGACGGCATTTCAAGTGTCCGATCAAAAAGAATCAACGTTTTTTTTCGAAAACTCATGAAAACACATGAAGCACTCATCATCATCAAGTCCCAGATCGGCAACAGACATCATCGGTCATGGTTTGCCATTTATGTTGTTTTTTTCACTCATCTGTTCAGACTTTCCAAGCAAATCGCTTTGGGTCTACCCCTGCCTCGGTTGCTTTTTAGTTTGATCAGTGCAAACGCAACAGAGGGTTTATGATCAGATTTGAACTTGAAAACAATAAAACGATTAAGGTATGAATCTCTACTGGAATGTCTCTGAACATACATTGAAGCTCTTTACCCTCAAGAATAGGAGAAAGGGGTCATAAGTGAGTTCGGCGTCTTTGATTTTCAATGTTCTACACTTCAGCTGCAGTAGAGATGAATAAAAAAATAAATAATCATTTGTAATCGATGACGAGTGCTGTTTCTTTTAAAACAAACGTCATTTTGAATTTAACGGTTTTATCAAAAGGAATAGCACTTGATAGAAGCTTTACGTTTGTAAGCTCAAATCTTTGACTTGGCGAGACAAGATTCAGAGCCAGCAATCTAAAACTACTTGCCTTCGTTTTCACGCTCATTCGCTTCTCTGGGATCCACTCAGAGACTCTCAAGCTTTCTAAGTAACTCTATGTATCCTCAATGGCTATTCATTTTTTTTCTTTTTTGGCTTTCGCTCCAAGTTATTCATTCGTCGGATTTATGCGTCATCTCTTCGACTTCCCACTAAACAGTCTCTTCCTCTCGTAAATAGAAGGATGCGCTTCTCTCCCTTTGCTCAGTTTGCATTTCTTTATTAATATTGGCATAAGCGGCATTGAATGTGCTCTCGTGTGTGCAAAGATTTGAAAAGCTAGTGCTTGGAATGCCAACATTTTGCAGGGCTAAGAGAGATATTTGAAGAGTACGGAAAGTAAAACAAAACCAAATGCAATTGTTATGACGAGTCTGTTGCGTCATCAAAGCTAACAAGCAAAAAAATTATTTCCGTCGTGATACGAGATGAGAACTACCTCTCACTTAATTTACGCCATCAAGAAAGGATTGAGATTTTTTTCTCTTTTTTTTCTTTTTAATCTGGAGCAAACATGGCTGCAAGCCGTTAACTGATTTAACACAGGTCGCCAATAAATGACTATATTATGTAAGGGTTAAAAGGAAGTCAACATTCTATTCGACCCCTCTTGTCTTTGATATTGTTTTCATTGTTCTTTTTTACCCACAGACTCTTCCTCATCCCCCCCACCCCCAACTCACCATCACTCACCCTCACCTAAGCCGTACTTACTACTCCCCTATACTCCCCTCCACCCCCCCCCTTCCCCTACTGCCCCCTTCCCCCTACTCATCTTCCCCCCTCCCAATTCTTGTCACCTCATCCCCCCCCACCCCCACGCCCCGGGGCAGTGAGTAGACAAGTGACCCATCCGGAGTTCAAAGTGTGTGCAAGTGGCGACTGTTGAACCCCCCGAGGCTCCTCCATTAGCCTGTACAGTATGTACCCCTCTGTGTCACCTTGTGAGGGGAGACGACAACTTGGGAGATAGAAAGGAAGGGCGAAGTTGGAGGTAGTAGTAGTAGTAGTAGTAGTAGTAGTAGTAGTAGTAGTAGTAGTAGTAGTAGTAGTAGTAGTAGTAGTAGTAGTAGTAGTAATTCCTTACTAAAGCTAAAAAGTAGTAGCAGTGGCAGTGGTTGTAGGTAATACACGGAACATTAGTGTGAGTAGGACAAGATGTAGAAGAAGTAGCGTTGGGATGTTACACACTTTTGACGTAACACAGAGATGACATGAAGTTCAGACTGTCACGAAGTCATTTAAATTGGTTGACTTCATACTCAAGAATGCCTGCAGTCGACTCCAGAATAACAACAACAACAACAACAACAACAACAACAACAACAGCAATAACAAAGAAGTAAAAACTCTCAAGTCAAGTCTATCCCGTCCCCCAAT
>NW_004797400.1:750745-752000 GCF_000002075.1 Aplysia californica
GGGGTTACAGGGTGGCATGCCCTTTTTTAGCCCTTTGATATTTTGAACTTAGATTTGTAGTTTTCTTGAATATAATTGATTTGCGACAGTTTTAGTGGCTATATGTGTGATCTGCAGCAAACAATACACAGTTTAACCCCCACCCCTCCCCCAAGCCGTGCATCTGTGTGGGGGAGTGCATCTCCGAATAGTTCCTGGGTGCTCGCCCGGAGACGTCTCCGAATATCTTCTGCTCCTGGAAGAGCGTGCTGTTCTAGTTTCACTGTGGCGACTAGCCTACCAGCTGAGGCGATGACAGAATCTATCATCGCTAACCGAAGGTCACTACGATTTTGAGATTTATTCTTTCTTTGAAAGAGCCGGGAGTGTTGGGGTTGGATGGGAAAGGGGAGAGGGTGGAGTTTAGGGGGTGGGGCGTGGGTGGAGGTGGGTGGGGGAGAAAAGCAGTATTGTGCAGCTCATAGAAAGCAAGATGGCGTCTTTGATTGTAGACGGTTTGCTCGCGATTCGACAAAATATAGACCAACAAACAGGCGCACTGTTACTGTTATTGTTTTTGTTATTGATTTTGCTTTCATTACAGATGCAATTGTCATTGTTATAATAAGCATTATTGTCATCATAACTTTTATTATATTAATTTCATTTAGGAGGCGGTGATGTTATTGTTTTGTTTTTATTATGGCTGTTGTTGTTGTCGGTGGTGTCGGGCTTATTATTATTGTTATAATTTTTTTTAGTTTAACTATAGTGAGCGTATGTGTTTGTATTTTTATATGGTAAGACGCCAAACCAATGCGCCAATATCTGGACCCTATTTTTTTTATCTTATCTTTTCTTACCTTGTCTTATCTTATCTAATCGTTTCTTAGTGTAGCTTATCATCTGTTATCTTCTCTCTATTATCATCATCATAGTTATTACTATTATAAAATTTATTATTATGACAGAGAAATCAACAGGCTTAGTGGCTGCAAATCGAATCCAGAGACAAGGTCAAAGCTTACCCCCTAAATAATCTAAATGATATTAAAAGGGGTGCAAAAGACACCTACATTCTTTTTAAAAAATTAAGCGAAGTACGTGTATCTAGTTTTGGAGAATAAAAACTGTTCTGAATTCCCGTCGCCATCATGTGAATTCTACAAAAATCGGGAACAAATTTTTGTACACCCCATTTCCAGCAAGGTGATCACATCTCTCCTCACTTTGGTGAGGGACGCGGTGTATCTCACGGTCGGGTGGCTACCCCCCC
>NW_004797400.1:754301-756043 GCF_000002075.1 Aplysia californica
TGTATGTATGTATGTATGTATGTATGTATGTATGTATGTGCATTTAGATGTGTGTGTGTATGTGTGCGAGTGCGTGCGCGTATATGTGTGTAAGTGTGTGCCTACAGGTCTGTGTCCACTGACGTAAACGCAAAATATTCCTATAACTGCATATACGTTGTTTGTTTGTTTTAATTTGTCTACTTTTTTTGGGTCGTTTTCTGCATTCTCCTTTGGACGTGTTACAAAATGTTGTTTTCCGTCAGATAGCAGGCATTTAATGGGCCCATCAATGGACACTTTTCCAAGTCTGCTTAGCCAGACAAAGCACAGGGACGCCACTTTCGAGAGTTAGAATACCGACATTGTGCGGACAAGAAAAGGTAAATTGCTTAGGAGAGAGCATTAAGACAATTATCTATAACACATGTTGGAACGCCCATGGGCTGTCAGTACCTTAGCATTGCTTTACGTTTTGCGTGAGAGGCTGCGGTGTATGCCGCACAGGTCATAGATGATTGAGGTGTTCAGGTGTGCCCGGATGTTCAGACGGACAGGCTGGGGAGCATGGTCAAGTGGCTAGTTATCGAACGTTCAAATAGAATGACAAATATTTTCGATAAAATTATCGTTTCTTGAACCTTCACTTGGATATGTCTTTAGGCGATGCAAGACATTTTGCTCTAAGCTAATAATAATAATAATAATTTTAATTATAATAATATGAAAAAACACCCACAAAACAAGAGAAAACAATGCACTGTATTGTGTGGAAAAAATAACGTCCTGCCTTTGTTCCAGGTTGTTATTATGCCATTATGAAATGATGCTCTAATTTTGTTACACATTCGAGTGGAAAACAAACTTTCATGAAGGGATCAGTTTTATCTTGTTTTTAAGGGGTTTTGGATTATTTTGTGTGTGTACAACTGCTTCTGCCCTCATGAAAACTCTCTCACTCACTCACTGGAGTGTGCGTTCAGTCTTTTCGGTGACCTGTCCAGTAGGGATAATAATGGTTACCACAAAAAAAAGGAAGGAAAAGAAAAGGCCAATATAAAAACCTTACTTATGATACCAAACGTTGTCACACGGCTATCACCCCCCCCCCCCCCCCCCCTAAAAAAGGGGGAAAAAGAGGAATGGTTTTCCCTGTCACGTTCAATACCGTAATTTAGCCTAAATAGTTTAAATTGCATTGGAAAAACATTTGAGGATAGATTTTTACGAATACGTATATAGATCATTGTACCAGAAAGAATGGGTAATAAAAAACCCATTGTCACGACTGAAGAAATGTGGACGACACAAGAACATCTCGCCTCCTGTAATTTCTGCGTATTTCTGTTTTCAATTGCTACTTTTAACCTTCTCGCTTGACGTATGTAGTAGCGATCTTTATTGGGGGATTTTATCGTACGGCCAAATGAAAAGTAAGGCCGTTGCACGGTATTTACTATTTGAATTGTTGTATTCTGGAGACTGTAACTATAGGAGGAAGGGTTAATTTTGAACGCATGTCAATCGATTAGCTTTCTTTGTTTTGAATAAAGAATGAAATCGGCGTACAAGATCTCACTCCAAAACAAAAAGTAAATGTATTATTCAACTGGAAGTGCAGAAGTCCTGCGTGAGCGAAGACCTCTTTAAAAGATGGGTACCCTGTAGGGTCTGAGGCCTTCTCTCTTTCTCTCCGGCAAACACGCACGCACGCTTATATACAAACACCTACCCACTCAACATAACCCCCCCCCCCCCCCCCT
>NW_004797400.1:756149-757704 GCF_000002075.1 Aplysia californica
TATTCTCTCTCTCTCTCTCTCTCTCTCTCTCTCTCTCTCTCTCTCTCTCTCTCGTTTTTACCCAAAGTTGTTCTTCCGAAAAATGATTCAAGGATACCGTTTGTTCTTTTCTTTTCAAAGCACTCTTGTTACTGTTTTTTGTGAGAACAAAATCACCATTATTGTATTGTTATTGATAGTTCCTTGTGCCATCAATGGTTGCAAGCTTGTCATGCTTGTCTACTCGTTTTAAACACATGTTTTGGTCACACGAGAGAGGAAATATCGGCCTACTTATACCTAATTGAGTTTATATGTCTCTGGGGGATTTTTTTTTTGGTTTTAAAAATGTTTCCTTGATCCAACAATAGGAATTAATGTTGGCAATTTCCCGACAAATCGAAGTTTGCGTTTAAGCGTTCAAAATACCCCACAGAACAAGCTAATACGTATATTTATGTACTGTCGCTTCAGTGATTCTTATCTAAAAAGCGAAGTGGCTGTCTTTGAAAAAGCATTCAAAACTTCATTAAATATGTAGAAAGCATATTATATACGGAAAACGTTAGGTTATAACAGCAGCGAAGCAGTAACAATAGCAGTCATAATGGCTGAATGCGTCTCCAGAGAGTTATTCAAGGAGCGGTGTTTAAGGTAAAGGTGAGCAGAAAAGGTCTTTGGAGCAATTCGGACGGTTAACTGCACTGGAGACTTTAATATATATGTTTTTTTCTCCACATTAGTTTACTTTTCTTTGAGTATGCTTCTATCGTGTCTGGAAAGTGACTTTTCAACTGTTTCTATATTCATGCCTTGTTCTTGGACTGTAAAAAACAAAAACAATAGCAACTAATAACCCGCGGCTGCTCACGTTTTCTGGCAAATGTCAATCGTGAGAGCGGTACGGGGAACAATAACCCCCTTTCTCCATCCTGCAGGTAACGACAGGCTGGGAACACCGTGCTCGTTCAGAATGTTTCTTTCTATTTTTCTCTTTCTTTTCTTTTCTTAAGGTGCCGACCTTCTTTGAATATCGATGAGTGTGACCTTTTGGATGAAAGAAGAACATAGAAGGAATTAATGACCCCACTCTGTTAACGGACTTAGATGTTCAAAATTGTTTTCTCAATAGCCTTGATGTGTATATTAAATCATAAAGGTTCAATTTTCTTGATAGGTGTTCGAGGGCACGGGATGTTAATTAGACAATCGTCAGATGGCAGGGCTTTTGCAACTCTTTTACCAACTGCCAGAGTAATTTATTTTACTAGCTATATGAAAGGACATTTTATGTTATGTTGGCTCTGTATAGACACTTAAATGTGATTTCCACTTTGACATATATACGGAACGATAGATAGATAGATAGATAGATAGATAGATAGATAGATAGATAGATAGATAGATAGATAGATAGATAGATAGACAGATAAATAGATATAACAAGAGAGAAAGACAAAGGGAGAGAGAGAGCCATAGAGAAAAAGAGAAAGACTGACTAACAGAGGAGTAGACAGATTGAGAGAGTGTGTACATGTATGCCCCCCCTTTCTCTCTCTCTCTCTCTCTCTCCCTC
>NW_004797400.1:759006-760026 GCF_000002075.1 Aplysia californica
GGGGGAGAAAGAAAAAGATAAAAGAAGGGGATGGGCGGTAAAAGATATGACAGGGAAAATGGAAGGAGCGATGATTACAATTTTTAAGTATTCTAGACTGTTGTGAATGAGGCTTCCTTCCCAAAAAAGGGGGTTGCTTTTAAACTTTTACTATTAATAATACTATACCCACCCACAGTTCAAAACATATCAACGATTTTTTTTAATCATCTGGGAACGGAGCATTTAAGAATAAGACTGTCTGAAGTCACGTCAGAAGCAGCCTTTTGTTTTCAAAGCGATTGAACTTGTGGCACTCCACATTAAACATGCACGGTGTGAAGTCTTCAGATCTGGGAACGGCACAGACGGGAGTGCGGGGGCAGGGGCGGCTTTCGATTTCGACATTGATTTCTTGACGGAGCTAAAGACAAAGAAAGCTAATTCATGCCTCGAAAATCCTTTGGCCACCGTCAGCGCCCTTCGTAAATCTTTGGCCTGCAACACATCTTGTCGTTCCTGGGGCTTTCCTTCCGCCGACAGGATGCTATGAATGTGTTTATCATGACAAGTGGGAAACGTTATTGTCCCCGACAACAAGGCCGTGCATGCGTTTGTTTATTTGTTGCCCTAAGAGCTCAGCAACATTGGAACTGGCTGACGCTTATTTATACTCACTGGTCTGTAATATCTTTAAAACACTGGCGCGCATTCTCGGTCTAAGTTTTATGCTAGCTGCCAGATTTGTCTGACTAGGGCTTTTATGTAATTTGAAATGCCATCCATGTCAACAATTGTTGTAAAATGTAAAATCGCAATGAGACTAGAGCTATAAAATTTGTGAGATCCTGACAAACACTGCTTTTAACCTGCAGGAACATTCCTTACGGAACGATAAAGGTAACCGTTAGACCGCCGTGGGTGCTTTAAAAAAAAACTGTTGCTTTAAAAAAAACGAGTGAAAACGTCTGAGCCAACAGTAAGTGGACAAAAAAAGTGCACGTTAACAACCACCCAACACGAAATAGATAAATAAATAAA
>NW_004797400.1:762374-764595 GCF_000002075.1 Aplysia californica
TCTGTCTGTCTGTCTGTCTGTCTGTCTGTCTGTCTGTCTGTCTGTCTGTCTGTCTCGCTCTCCTTCTCTCACTCACTCACTCTCTCTCACTCTCTCTATCTATATATCTATATATCTCTTTCTCTCACTCTGTGTTTCTGTCTATGTGTGGGCGTGTGTGCATGTTTGTGTCTGTCTGTCTGTCAGTCTATTTGTCTGTCTGTCTGTCTGTCCGTCTCTATTGGTCTCTCTCTCACCCTATGTGTGTATTTGCGTGTGTCATTCTCTCTCTCTCTTTCTCTCTCTCTCTCTCTCTCTCTCTCTCTCTTTCTTTCTCTCTCTGTCTCTCTCTGTCTCTTTCTATCTCCTCCTCTGTGCGTGTGTGTGTGTATGTGTGTGTGTGTATGTGTGTTTGTGCATGTGTGTGCGTCTGCCCCCCACCCCCAACTCACACTATCTTCATAATTCGTATAGTCTGAGATATTTAGCCTAACAGCCGTGCAGACAGATGGACAGACGAAATAAAGGGCACGAATAAGGAGTACAGACACATTTTATTCTATAACGTGTTCTTAAAAAATAATGTATATGATCGAGAGTATGGATGTATTTTTTAGGCTCTGTCGGCAAATGTATCCAATTTCCCGAATTCAGCAAGTGATTTTGGCTTCGTGAATTATACTATGGTCTCCTTCATTTCAACCCGACAAATTCTCACCCAGTTTCAAGTTTGGCCATTGTTTTGGCAAGCTCTGCTGTGTGTGCACGGCTAGGCTTTCAGTTTGTTTGCAGTTTGCTCTTTCTGCGCTCTGTGAGCGAAATGGATGTTAGAAACTCACGGAGAGATAAAACAGTATGAGCTTGCGCCAACTATCAGGGACGATTAATGAATCTTTGCAAGTTTTGTCTTTCAAAGCTAGGTGACTCGAGCTAAAAGATTCCCACCCATATCTCTGCTCTTATCCTATCTTAGAGTTGCATGTAGTTAGACACGTAGGCAGCTAACTCTTCTCTCTCACGGTTGAGGCCTCATTTATTATAACGAAACGCATGTCTTTCGTGCAGTTACGATGAGCATGGGTTCTTTTGCTTTAAAACGTGAAGATATTATGTACGGTTCCTACTAGTAAACCCCCCCCCCCCAAGTCAAGTTTTTTAGTCTTGTAATCATAAGGTAAATATTCTATTTTTAAAAACCCAGTGCACATTTTTGTCATCCATGGACCGCATAGAGAGCATGATTCTAACCTAATAAATCATAAAAATGGATTATGTTATTCAGATTAGCTGTATTGCAAATAAATAAGTCTTTAAACGTACTGAGGGTTTTTATTTTATATTTTTCTGGTGTTGAATAAGTTTCCTAAAATAATCTCCAGTTTTAAAGAGCATTATCTCATGAAGAGGTCAAAAATTCTTGACGCAACTTATTGTCAAATATTTCTTAAAATATCGAACATAGACTCACTAGCTTTTGCACTAAGACATCAATTTTTCTGAACAGATCAATACTGTAAACACCTATTAGCTGCATTTTAGAAAACTACTTTATAAATACTTTGAAAAAATCCAAGTGGGTGGTTTCTATAGATTTTAAGAGGTTTACAAACAAGTCCGTCCTTTTTTTTTCTTATCTTGACACTATCTTTATTGAACGCATGTTTTGAGAACCATTAGTGAAAAAAAAAATGTGTTCACTATAAGATTAATTTCTTGTAACAAGTTTCGCCTCTAAAACGTGTCATTCATGCGCTGTGGCTTAGGCATTATGCGTATGCAAAATGTGTGTGAGAAGCGGGAAGTGCTGTGAACGAATCCCATTTTCTGCATGGCAGATATTTAATTATGATATTTTATATAAATTTCCGAAGAATTAAAAAAAAATTAGCCTCAATTGTTGTGGAAAAATGTGATTAAGATAAGACAAATTGATACAACATGCTGTACAAAGTTTGGATGACATTGATTCATCCGTTAAAAAGATATTTAAGGATAAGTTGCGTCACGCGTTTTTTGACCGTACTATAGTTATATTTTTCAGTTCCATTGAAACCTAGCATGAGAAAACCCGGGCTGTTATCTTCTGATATGTACATGGGTAACAGCATTCGCATTGCTTCGTTTCTTTTGCAGAAAGTACGCGATAGATAGATAGATAGATAGATAGATAGATAGATAGATAGATAGATAGATAGATAGATAGATAGATAGATAGATAGATAGATAGATAGATAGAGAGAGA
>NW_004797400.1:765334-766499 GCF_000002075.1 Aplysia californica
CCCTTCTGCAAACCACTACACTCCTGATAAGATCTCTCCATCTTCCCTTCGAGAAGAATAAAGATTGTCATTGTCATTGTCATTGTTGTCATCATGGTCATTTTCCCCGAAAATCCCCTTGCACCGTCTGTATCTTCCCACGTCTGTTGAGTTTTCCCGTCTGAGAGGAGCACTAGTAGTGCGCTAAGTAGTGGCAGCTATTGCATGTCATCGTTGATCAACGCCACATGGTGCCGTCACGCCGCGGCCGCTGGCTGCTCTCCGCCCTGACCAGCCTCGCGGACACTTATTAAGTGCTGTTTATATTGCTCCGGGAGCACTAGCGGGTGTTGGAAGCTAATAAGTTGCCCCTCGTAAAACTGGACAGTTTTATTCAAGTAAGCGACCGGTGGGGTGGGGTGGGGGGTTGGTCGTTACTGGTCATTGTATAGGTTTAAGGCTCATTTCAACAATGTAATGTTGTTTTTAAGAAGTGGGGCTTCTCCGAAGTTAACGTCCATCTCCGATAGGACCAATCGAGCTAAATTTGGGGGAGAGCTCCCCGGGTAGAGAGAACTCACTAACGTAACCAAAATTTTACTTTGAACATCAACAGTTTGCCGTTAGCGTGCCAACCGATATGACGCACAAGTTACAAATTGTATCCGTCACACGGATAACCCAGGTGCATTATACAGCAACTAGCCAAACTTGGTAGGATAACAATTTCTACAAAAACAGAACACGCGAAGAAGGACAGCTGCACTCATTCTATATAAATATCTAAATTCGCTGTACCATTGATTCATTGTCCTTTTTTCAACGTCTTCGCTGTCCATGACCCTCAGTTCCCCTAGCACCGCTCAGCCTAACCATGCACACCTTTTGCATTTCCTTATTACTCACGTCAAGGCTGTCATTGTCTCGCTAATGGCCGCTGAGTGCTCTGCTTTGGCCCATTTCTTCGTTCCATCGCTTCTTCCTTCTGTTTTGCTTTAGGCAGTAGCTGACTGGCATTTTGGCATCTTGTTGACGCACAGTAAAGTACCACCCGATGTCATTGTTTATCCTTTCTATAATTGTAAAGCGCTTTAAAAAAATTTGACTTACGATCCACCAGTATAATCACAAATAGATAGATAGATAGATAGATAGATAGATAGATAGATAGATAGATAGATAGATA
>NW_004797400.1:770146-772517 GCF_000002075.1 Aplysia californica
GTATTAAAATGAAATAAAATAATAAACAAAAATAAAACAAAAAAACATACAAAAACAAAGAAACAAACAAAAATGGCCAAAACCTCAGTCCGTTTGGCAGACCGCGCTTGTCCAGCAGCTCCGAGCTGGCGGTTAATCTATTGTCAGACAAGGCTTGCTCTCTCTCCCCTCTGCTTCCTGTACAATTCTCATCTCCTCTGGAGAGGTCCTCAGCGCGTTGGCCAGCGGAGTCAGTGAAGGAAGAAGCTCACCCGAGGCTACCGCGACGTTCTCATCAGCATCTGTCAATGGTTGCGCCACGGCGCCATCTTGTTTGCGTTGCGCCAATCGCAAACGTTGTGGGAAAGGCTGTGCCTTCAGGCATTTCGAGTACCTAGTGAGTCCGATGTATAGGGCATGAGCTATCACCACCTAGTTTTGACATTTTGGTTGCACAATCAACTTCCCGGTTGCCGTGGTTCACGTTGAGTACGCGAATTATTTTTCTAAGGAGGTACTGTCTGATTACACTTACACGAGCAAGCTCGCCGACTCGTAGTCCTACGAGGTCACCGACAGATGTGGAATTTGTTCTTGAAAATGTTACAACAACTCTTCCCGGAGGTATGCCCAATAAATCAAATACAACGTCCGCCTATTCTACGCAATGAAGGAAAGGTCCCGAAATAGATACAAATGAATGGGTGTCAGATTATTGTTGCTCTAGCGTTGGAAATTTTCGTACCTTGAGGCCTAAAGGTTTTATTTTAACTCTTTGAGTTTGAGTGTATCTTTAAAAATAGAAACAAGAAATCTGTTTTTGAAATAAAGACGTGTGTCTCCTCTTTTGTTAAAACGTGAAAGTGACATAATGACTAATATCAATTAATAAGTGCGTTCAACGATCATGTTGATCATTTAAAAAATCAAATTCAACATTGTCTCAAGAATTTTTTGAAAGGCAAAACGTATTATACTGTGTAGTGCAGTTGGTTTCAAACTGGACTCACTTGCAGAAATCAGAGATCACTGTCCAAGAGGAGTCCGAACTGTACTTCCCAAATGTCCTGCCATTTTACTTTTTGGTCTTTAGTTTTTACGGATGGAACCTGTCTTCTTGATTTGAAAAAAACAACAACCCAACATGGACCGTATAATATAACAAGGCATAAGACGTCAACTGCAACAACAGCGAACACCATTATGAAATCATCTTTGTTAAAACTATCTTATATCATTGAAGATCCCCCTCCCCGTGAGTGGTTTGATGTAAGGCAGGTAAATTAAGTTTAATTAAAATATGATGTTGATCCAAATATGCAACTATATCATTCCTGACATAAAAAGGCGTGTCTGTCGGCAATCTCTCACAAGTACACAAAAGCCCCCCCCCAGGTACACACTCACAAAGTTTGCTCTAGAAAAGACGGAACACTGATATTACTCGAAATTGGTAACACAAACAAAGCCTCATCTCACACACCAAAATCGCAGACAAAGCTGATCGGATAATTTTGGTGATTTCGGCACCGAGGCGAATTCCCCAAGGCTATAAATCAATGCCTCCGTCTACCAGTCTATCTGAGAGTGTTATGAAGCCAGCCAAATCTCCACAGCAATTTACCATGACACACGAACAACGGGGGACCGCCATCAAAGAGGATGACCCCATACCACCCTGCCGAGACCAGAAGCCGATTAACCAGTTCCGGCAGTCAAAAAACCGCGAAGAAGAGACTCCCCTCGCGGTTCCGTCTATAGCTACGAGAGCTCTGATTGGACAATATTGAAAGTGCCCCCTTTTTCGTCTTCTGATTCCCCCGTGGCTACGGCCGCAGGTTAAATACCATAATCAACGGATTTTTTCCCCAGCTAATCATTGTATCAGTATTGGCCTGAGCCACTTTGCCGGGAAGTTATGATCCTTACATTTGTGGCTCTCCTCCCGGAACCATTCTCGAGCGCTGACTCATTTCAAAGACAGCGGCGGACGGGTATGTCTGTTCAGACTTGTACCTGAGAAATGACCAAAGAAACTCATGTTTTACGTTTTTTTGTGATAAAAAAGGCTCTAATAGCTTAGTTTTAATAGAGGTTTTACGGCGCTCACAACTGCATAAGATCACATGAGCGGCATAAAGCTCTAATAAATGCAAAATTAATTCATTCTTGTTTACCTCTGATATGCCAGGGCTCCCACAAAAGACAAGTTCGAAACAAACTTTTGGTGGTTTGCTTGACATGTTAACACGGACGAGACAGCCCAGTCCACCCCGCCCCACCCCCACCATTCACTTTGCTTCTTGTTTTCTTACCAACACAGATGCACACACAAAAAATACTCTCTCTCTCTCTCTCTCTCTCTCTCTCTCTCTCTCTCTCTCTCTCTCTC
>NW_004797400.1:772902-775532 GCF_000002075.1 Aplysia californica
TCTATCTATCTATCTATCTATCTATCTATCTATCTATCTATCTATCTATCTATCTATCTATCTATCTATCAATCAGTCTGTCGGTCGGTCTATCTATCTGTCTATATATCTATCTATCGATCGATCGATCAATCGATCAATTGATTTATTTAAGTTTCACTTGTACGTGGGATATAATATTAATTTTATCAAACCGACACCCTCCTAACCCTAGTACAACATATTGAAGTAAAGTTAATGGGTCGAAACTGAACTTATTTGGTAGTTTATTATTGACAGAATCCCAACAGCCAACATGCGACTGGGACCTGCTCCGCTATCAAGCCGCCTACACGAAAAGAATTCTGCTCCGGATAAGTTTGCACTCAAGGCTTAGATTAAATAGCCCGCCTCTCCAGCCGTTTAACACCGGTGCACTGCAGACTACGGTGCTCATCTGTAATCAAATCGTCGTATGTCTGACGCTGGAGCTATCCGGCTTGCCGCCCGACTTAATCGTGGGGACCCAACAATACAATAGGTGTCTACGTCCTTTTTAGAATATGGAAAATGGAATCTACAGAGGAATAATATCTGGATCACAGATTTTGAAACCGTCAACTGGCCTGTGAAAGCATGCTGAGCAGAAACGCCGAATTGGTTAAATGCGTCAGGTATTTGTGCACACCGCGCTAGACAGCGGTCATAAGAGAGAATTCAAGCTGTTAATGTTAGTCGCGACTCAAAAGGATAATAATTATCAATTACAATAGAAGTGACGAGAGTCTTTGTACATATCTTTATGGATATTGCTTTGCAGGATCAAAATGTGAGTTCATTTCGTATCTGGGAAAGACAATTTACCCAGAGGCTCCGTGTGTCTTTTATAGAGCTTATCCCGCATACCCCATGTTGGTACCAACAAGCAGGGTTGAAACAGCCTGCTTCCTAAAACGTCAAAATTATGTCGACGTTTGCGTTGGCACTACCAAAACTTTTCATCTTTGTTACCATAGCAATCCATAAAGAGAAAATCCCACAAAATGAACTGCAAGTCGCCTACAGCGAACAGCAGCTGAAGTACGCAGATATGATTCTTTGACAGAAATGTCCCCCTTTTCCCACAGACCCACAGGAGAAAGGCCGACCAGAGAACCAGATGTGCAGGGCGCGAAAGGACTGGCTTTTATCAACAATCTCCAGATCCCGGTCGTTTTGTCGTTCAGCAATAACTGCGCGCTAGATAAGACTTTTACGTCTCCAATTAGCTGTTTGTCTGCAGCCATCAAAGCACGATAACCCAGCTATTTGTCCACGGAACGAAAGACTGTCCAGTAAACACAAGAGATTTTGTCTCGTAAAAGAGGAGTCCCTCCTCTACAAATCGTGGAGTATTTATGCACGGAACCTGGATTGTTTCTCCTGCTCAACTCTAGTGCTGAGCGGCCCAATACTTGTATGGCAATTAAAAGAGCTTTGTGAATTGATTTTTAAGGCGAACCAACGGCAAATAAAAGAACAGTACAGAATACATTTGGTTTCAAAGCATGAAAGGTAGGCTTCTGGCTTTGTGTATAAAACATTAAAATATACGTTGAATAGTGTATCAAATAAATGACATAACGCATTGTCCTGTAGGCATTCATTTTGGTCGATGATTCTGAAATTTGACGCTGAGACTGCTTTTTCATGTGACAGTGGTTGTCATTAGATTCTAATAAAGAATGGTTAAAGGCGTTTGAATAAAGAACTGTTACCATATAAAGAAATGAAATCCAAGACAGGTTTAATTATTTCTACCCGGAAGCTGGTTTCATTCTCATTGCAATCGTGGGACATGTCTTTAGTTCTATACACTTGGACACACCTCAGTAACTATTTCTTATATACACTTTAACTATCTCCCTCTCATACTCGTAAAATCTCTCTCTCTCTCTCTCTCTCTCTCTCTCTCTCTCTCTCTCTCTCTCTCTCCTTACCTGTCTCCCTACCTCTTCCCCTCCCACCCTCTCTCATTCTACCCTATCTATCTATCTATCTATCTGCTGTCTATCTATCTATCTATCTACCTATCTATCTCTATCTATCTATCTATTATCTATCCGTCCATTACACACGCATGCCCACACACAGTCTCAGGGAGACACATACATCACAGACATAAACATAATGTCATATCCTTCTTCCTCACCCCAACCCCCACCCCCTTCCTTGTAAATCCATAATTCGTTCACTCGGACAATTTCATTAGAAGTGTCAGTCGTTTCAGCTTCTGCTTCGTGTCCTCTTCCGTCGCATTTCTTTCGCCTTTCCTGGGAAATTAATGTTTGAAATAGAATATGGAGAAGGAATGAAGGAGAGAAAGAACAGATATATCCGGCAAAACCAGAAAAAGTTGGAAAAAAGAAGAACTGATATGAAGAGAAGAAGAGGATTGTATTCGGAAAAAAGACCAAAAAATACGATTGGAGCGAAGAAATAACGCAGCCTAGCAAATACACAAAGACACTGGTCCGTTCATTCCAACATATATCCTCTTTCTGTTTGTATAACTGTATGTATGTCTCTCTGTATATTTCGTCTGATTGTCTGTCAGCTACGCCTCTGTCAGTTTGACTTTTTCTGTGTGTCTGTCTCTCATCCCCCCCCCC
>NW_004797400.1:776733-782865 GCF_000002075.1 Aplysia californica
TCTCTCTCTCTCTCTCCCTCTCTCTCTCTCTCTCTCTCGTCCCACCGTTCTGGGATACATTACCATGCATATGGGGGCTTTTCTCTGCTGTGGCAGGCATTTAATTAACGCCGTAAGAGCCACCACATACCAGGCCTCGCCCCATCCCGTTTGGCGTAAGTCTGCATTCACACATCCTTTTCTTTTACATCTAGCCCTGTTTGTATCGACCTAGATTACCACCAGCACACGATGACGGTTTGCTGTATGGACATTCATCCAAATTTGTCGCTTATAGAGTACTCTTGAAGAGGCGGTTTTATTTCGTGAGTAAGGCCCCAGTGCGGAAGGGAAATAGAAGAGTCTAGTACGAGTGAGTCGTGAGTGAAAAGCTGGGGTGCCGTCCATGATAATAAGGCAGTCACGCAATGCTGGGGGCGATGCCTGGGGGTGACCTCACCAGGCCACACTTCAAAATTCTATCAGCTACACCCAGGAGAAGAAGGACGTCCACATTTGCATCTTTTAGAACCGTCGCTAGGAGATCGGTTGAAGACACAGCCACATGTACGAACAAATTCTCCCCGCTCCCCCTTTTCAAGTTACATTTCTGAGAAAACACCGGTGCTTTGTTGTGAGGTGTCATTTCGTAATAGCTTAAGGCAGTCAACGAACATCTTTAGTTCAAAATGAGTAGCTCCAGCTTCTTTTGTGAGTCTTTAAAATGACACATACATGCTTCATCTTTAATTTTTTAAAAGATCCTGGCATTTCGACAGATTAGAGGCAGAAATTATAATAAATTCTGACATATGTTTCTGTAAAGTAATAAGGATTTCAAATTCGAGTTCTTTCAGTGGAGAATTAGATACATGTACTCTTTGAAGTCATGTTTGAACAGACACTGCAGCAATAGTCATTATATGAACTAAACTACGTGGGAAAAGGGGATGGGGTGGAGTAGAGGTCGGGGTGTGAATAAGCTGTACACAAGCAATATATTTATAGATTTGAAAAGGAAGGTACGTAGGCTACAAAGTTACTCAAGGCAAGCTAAGCTTTGTAAAATCGAATTCTTTAGCTGAAGGGGAAGTGTCAGTGCTAAAATGACTTTTGTTTAAAGATAACTTGATATAGAATGATATACCTCATATAGTTTGGCTCACATGACTATTCAATAAACAAATCGTTGGAGACGGTCGCTATTAGTATTTCACCCCAGGCATGGGGCATTTTTGGGGGGTAAATTAAAGTTATCTATTTTCCGTTACAAAAAATACTCAATGCCATCTATATATTTTTTCTAGGGGCATTTAGTTTATATTTGTGGAGATTGTATCTCCAAGCCACTGCCTTTAGTAAGGGTTATTGCGTTTTTGGAGAGTAACTCTTTTATTATGAATATTCTATCGTAAAAACCTTTATTGTAACAAAACACTCTGTTTGCTTTCTAAGCTGATAGCCTATATCACATTGAATTTTTAATTTTTTTTTTTTTTACTTTTTCGCATTTTCCTCCACAAAGACTATTCTATTTAGATTCATCCAACTCCCTAGTCTATTCTATCTCATATGTATTTGAACGTGATTTGTTGTGCTGACAAGGTGAGCCTCCTTCTTTGGTAGAGATTTGAAAACATAGGCTTTGCAATTTTGTTTACTAACTTTGCTTCACCCACACGCTCTTATTTAATAAACACACACCTGCACACACACACACACACACACACACACACACACACACACACACACACACACAAACACACACACACACACATACACACACACACACACTCGCGGACACACTTCGCCTTGCACAAACTGAGATACAAACGCTCATACATACACACCAGCACAATACACATGTTAGCAGGTATGAAGGGGGAAAAAACCCACCGAGAACGTAGCGCCTCTCAAAGATCTGAATTTTATTTCCGATAAATATCCTGCTTATATTTGCAGCCATTGTGTCTTCAAACCTCTTTATCATACGCGTTTTATGTGGTCGAGAATAACTCAGCTATCATTAGGAAAATTCATATCAGATAAGCTTTGTTACGACATGTCACCGTTTCTTCTATTTAAATTGGACGCACACGTATTCCTGTCCCTTTTCCCTTATTTCTGTTCCACTTTCTTTTCTCTTAGAGCAGTTCTCAATTTCTAATTATTCTCAACCTCGCAATGCTGTTTTCTCTCTCGTATATATCGACGTTTTCTGATTTCCCGCAAAAGGTGAGTCCCCTTTCACTCATCATGGCGTTATAATTCTTGTTTACGGCAAAGATAGCCTCAGACATTCCAGGGAATATGTGTTGATTTATTTCAGCATACTGCCATCAGCGGGCAGATAGGGGGACAGTAATTATCTTTATCACCGCTTCCCCAGGGGAGGGAGATTTCTTGGGAGGTTACGTCGTCGCTTAGGCGATATCTCGAGATAATGTTCGCGATCTGATACCGTAGTTTACATGTGTTTAAAATTTGAAATGGGGAAGATTCCCGAGTTTGTTTTGACTGGGTGCTTCATTTTGCTCATTTTGATAGTGTGAGTAAATTTTTTTCTTGTGAAACGTGAGAGAATGACAGTGCGTGTTTAGATTTTACAAGAGCATGTGCATGATGCCCCAATTATCTAAATATATATAAATATAACTATTTGGATATATAATCATGTATGTATCTAATATTCAGCTAAAGGTGTGTATGTGTGTGTAGGCACGTGCACAGTGTGTGTGTTCAGAGTGAAAGGCAAAGCAAACGTGGAAAAAAAAAGAAGAAGAGGGAAAGAGAATGGGGGGGGGGGAGAGAGATAAGGAAGGGGAGATAGAGAGGGACACGACAAGAGAGAGAGAGAGAGAGAGAGAGAGAGAGAGAGAGAGAGAGAGAGAGAGAGAGAGAGGGGGGGATGAGGAGGGGGGGGGGGAGAAAGCCCTCCTAACCATGTCAACAAAATTATTACGGGGGTTGGTTTGGTACGACATCTGGCTTGGGCCAGTGTTGAGAAAAGTAACAAACATCATCCCTGACATAAAACATAGTACTTGTAATGTGTGCTTTAAATAAAAGCAGTACACGGAGGGATGCTAGAAAAATAAACCTCCCCTCCCCCCCCCCCCCCAAAAAAACAAAAACAAACAACGAATGACAAAAAGGACATCTTCAACGCAAAACGTAAAAGTGCGTGCAGGGCCATAAAAAATAGTTTAATTGTAATATTTTAAAAATTTGCCCTGCCGCTCACAAATAATGCATAAAGATTCATTTGCATTCATAGCAGACAGGGGGGCATAATATTCAATTCTCTAAAGGGCGTCAGGAAAAATAAATGAAGAGACAAAAGACACGAGGCTTGTGTAAGGCACAGACAGGCAAACAGGCGAGTTCACAAACGAACAGATAAACGGCAGAGGGAAATTGAAAGGAGACATTTTAAAAAAGACAGCAAAAATCGCAAACGCTTAAGATGTGGAAAGAGAGAAACACACTTGCAGAAAGAGAGGGAGGGAGAGAGGAAGGAAAGGAAGGAGGGAAGGAGATCGAAAGATAGAGAGAGAGGGAAAGAGAGAAAGAGAGAGTGGAGAGAGAGAGACAGAGAGAGAGAGAGAAAGAGAGAGAGAGAGAGAGAGCAAATGAGAGAGAGCAAATGAGAGAGAGTGCGAGAGAAAGAGAGGGAGGGAGGGAGAGAGGCGAGAAGCGAAAAAACGGAGAAAAAATAAAAAGCAAACAGACAGGGACAGACAGACAGACAGATAGATAGATAGATAGATAGATAGATAGATAGATAGATAGATAGATAGATAGATAGATAGATAGATAGATAGATAGATAGATAGATAGATAGATAGATAGATAGATAGTTGGAAAATGATAAACTGGCACACAGACAGGAAAACAGAGAGAGAGAGAGAGAGAGAGAGAGAGAGAGAGAGAGAGAGAGAGAGAGAGAGAGAGAGAGAGAGAGATTTGGGGGCGGGAGAAATGCAGAGAGGGTGTAGCAAGATAGACAGAGAGAGGGAGAAAGAGAGGGTGAAAGAAAGGGAGACAAAAAAAGCAGAGAGACAAACAGAGTGTCAGTTGGGAAGAAAGAGGCAGAAAGCCAGAGAGGCAGACAGAGGGAGAGAACCAAACAGTTTAGTATCAATAAGCTTGATGTAGTTGGCTTAATTCCGGCCTGTCATGTGTGTTTCTCAAAATGATTGTCTAGTTCCTCGTCTAACGTTCGAAACTGCCGATAAACGTCACTGTCAAAATGAAAAAGAAGAAGAAGAAGAAGAAGAAGAAGAAGAAGAAGAAGAAGAAGAAGAAGAAGGAGAAGAAGAAGAAGAAGAAAAACAGCAACAACAACAACAACAACAACAACAACAGCAGCAGCAGAAACTGCAGAAGCAGCAGCTACAACAGCAAAACAAGAAAAACAACACAAGCAGTAACAATATTGTACGCAACAGACACACATACCACTCGACACTCTGATTTAAAAAAAAAACCCACAACAATAGCATAATAGCATCCGCAATATCAAAAGTAGCCCACAAGCAACAGCGCTGCATGCCAGTTGACGACAGACAGACGCCGACAAAAAGACGTCAATTCAAGAAATTTTCCGGGTCCTGAAGCACCGAAATCGAGCACACCCTCGCCCGGTACGCCTCATTAGTCAAGATGCTGACGATACGACAACGCCGTCATGTCTGTCGAGATAGCGTTACAGCGTTTCCGCCAATAGCGTCATCTGCTCAATTTGCACGGGACACCAGCTCCGGGGAATGACGGGCCGGTATTAACACCCGTTTCCTCTCAACGGAATTGCAAACACGAGATTTCAGACACCCGAAAGACTTAAGATTGATGGAAGGCAATTTATGAGACGTGTTTATCGTACTGTTTCTGATCGGACCATTTAACACTTTAAGATCTTTGGGCTTTAATAAAATTGAGGTGTTGTTTTTGTCGTTTGTGTCGCCGTTGCGTGTGGTTGTCGGGTGGGGGGGGGGGGGCGAGGTAGCCCACGATCTGCATAAGACTTGTTTACGCGAAGCAAAACAACAGCACGGCGTACGATGGCATAGCGTTTGTCTTTGCCATTTGTCAAGCAATCTGGGAGCATGATGTTATAAGTGAGAAAGTAATGGTGTGGGCAGGTTGCTCAATCCTCTTTTCGTCCTCCCCCCAACACAAGCTGATGACTGATCTGGATTCTCCTCTCGTTCTTCTATAGTTTTCGTTTGACTTTTTATAAAAGCATCCTTGCGTAAAGCCAATTAAACAACAACAAAAGTGCGATCTTATCTTGCTATTGGTATCGTGTTAGACTGCGGATTGGTCTATCCTGTTTTGAATCATGGAAAGGGATATGTTTGGATTTGGATGGACAGTGTAGTTGTAATAGCTCTGCACCTATCGTGGTTCGGTTGAACAGCAGGAGGACTTTAGATCAGAAAAAACCTAAATAACGTTGCTATGTGTCTTAAGGAGAGGAAACATCGTGCCACACCATATTATCATACGCTTTCAACAATCAAAAGATAGGAGAAAAGTTAAAAACGACGAGATTCTAGTGACACCTGCAACCCCAACTAAAATCAGGAGCAAGAACAGAACACACCTTAAACATGAGGGCCAAAAGCTTAAACCGATTGTTAAGGTCACTTTAGTGGTGTTTCTGTTGTAATGGCAGGCGTCCATGTCTGTTTGCCTTGCACGACCGCGCTTTTTAGATAGCTTTTTGAAGCATCGATTTGCAATGGATATATGAAACATTCCATTATTCAATCGATCTTTGACCTTCAACCCTCCCCCCCCCCAAACCCCCTTAAATTCCAATGGCCTTGGCATAATGAAGATGCTCCCAGTGTCAATTCACGCTAAAGAGCTAGTGAGAGGAAAAGAGAAGGAAATAGACATAAAAGAAAATAGAGAGGGAGAAAGATTGATTAGAGAGAAAAATAGTGAGAGAAAGAGAAATATATATATATATAAATATATATATATATATATATATATATATATATATATATATATATATATATATATGAACAGAGGCCGGCGTGCACTGCCTTTCCCCCTTCTCTGGTCCCCAGCCCGTGTACTAAACCCCACCCCGGGAACGCAGGGTCCGCGTCCGGGACTCAACGATACAGTCCGCCCTAG
>NW_004797400.1:788872-793945 GCF_000002075.1 Aplysia californica
TTTGGGAAACCTCCAGTAAATAAATAAGTACAAAATTTCGCTTCTGCACCCCTCCCCCCCCCCCCCCACCGTCACCTCCCTTGTTTGTTTTTTTCTTTCTCTCCCAACCCCCTCCCCCTTCCCTCTTTCTCTCTCTCTTCTCTCTTTCTCTCTCTTCTCTCTTTCTCTCTCTCTCTCTCTCTCTCTCTCTCTCTCTCTCTCCCCCTCTCTCTCTCTGTCTCTCTCTCGCTCTCTCTTTTTCATCTTTGCTCTCCCTCCCTCCACCTTCCCCTTTTTCTCTTTTTCATACACACACTCTCTCTCCCGTCTTTTTCTCTCCTTATCTGTATCGCTTTCTCTCGCCTCTCTCTCTCTCTCTCTCTCTCTCTCTCTCTCTCTCTCTCTCTCTCTCTCTCTCTTTCTCTCTCTCTCTCTTCTCTCAGCCTACCTTTTTTCATACTCAAATACTTAGCTTCTATTTTTTGCCCAGCCTGTGGGAGTTTGACAAGGAGGTCGGTATTGAGTTCTCCCCTCTCAGAATGCTGTAGGCAGGATGCAGGATTTTAGAGAGAAAGAGAGGGAGAGAGAGAGAGAGAGAGAGAGAGAGAGAGAGAGAGAGAAAGAGACAGAGAGAGGGAGAGGAGGGAGAGAGGAGCGGGAAGGTGGCTCAAAGACCTCGTTTCCGTTATGAGACGTTAAAAAGCTTTGAATTATTGATGATGGATGACAGAAAACAGATCTATGTGTAAAGTCTCAACAAGTAATAATCTACATCGATAAAAGCAATTATTATCAATCTTATTTCAAAGAAGAACTTTGACACTTTCAGCCTTTTCGCTGTTAATTTGACGCTTTGTTCAATAATATCCCTAATGACAAATAGAAGGTGGATGCAATACCAACAATATCATTTCGCAGCGACATGAAAGGGGCAACAACAAGTGAGAAGAATTCTATTAAAAACTACGAACGTTTTGTTGGGAAATGTGTACTGCTTTCAGTTCTTTAAATTCAAACCTCATCATTTCGCCAGATCTGTATGACAAACGAGCGACAACGGAAGGCATCAACACCCGATCAAACAATTTTCCCATAACTCTCTTTTTAACCTCATTGTGAATATAAATAAATCTGAGCATCCCCGTTTACCCTTTGGCAAAATGGCCGCCCCCTTTCACGGGCCCTATTTTGCCCTATATTGTTGGCCGCCCTATCGCCGTGTAGCATCTCCAAGCGGCCTGGCTGATTCAATAAGGCAGCCATCGCGCAGAATCAAGTGGTCAGGAGACACCCATGCCATGTGATAATGTACTGAAAGATCGATCAAAAGGGATGGAGGCGTCTCATTTTCCTGCTCACTTAGAGTAGGATTTTTGTCTCTTCGCCCCTCCTCCTTCCTTCTCCAAGGCGCCTTCTCGAGCGGGAGGTATTTGAGTAATTCTTGCCACCCTCAGACGTTAAATGAGATTTTTCGCCGGTGGAAATGAAAGAATGGGGATGTCGAAGCCTGGTGCGAGGCTTAACAGACCTTGCCGCAGGGTTTACAATCAGAGAGTATCAGAGAGTGTCAGGGAGTATCAGAGAGTGTCAGGGAGAAATCAGAGAGAATCAGAGAGATTCAGAGAGAATTGAGAGAGCGAGATGACAAGGAAGTCTATGAGTGCGGGTTGAAGGGAAGAGTGCATGTTCGTCATTTTTGTTCGTCGTTTTGTGAGAGTATTAGATAAGTCTTCCTCTCGATATTTTCCCCTTTCAACACCCCTATGCAGCTGGTCTCATGGATATTCTTTAAATTGCCAAGACATCTGCCCTAGAGTCAACGTTATGATTAAGTCAGAATTCAAAATGAGCTTTGAAAATTTGTATCGACGTAGAAAAACACGTAGGAATGGACAATCATATGATTTTATGAATTTTGCTTTACTCTATTGCATATCAGGAAAAAGCTTCAATAATATTCTCCTTATCTGTGCATTTTCTTCAACAATCTACTTATTGAACATAAACGTAGGATAATTATTCGAAAACTGATTTTTTTTTATTTTCAAAAATGAAAAAAACAAACCAAAAAACCCACCAACAACAAACAAATAAACAGACAGACAAACTCGACCCTGTATAACCCTAACACACCATTTTAAAAATCTACTTAGAGCTGAGATTTTCAACTTATTCCCCATTCTCACAGACTGTTCCTCGTAAAATTCTCAAAACAGCAGTGAATTACTAGATCTCTACCCTGTGGTTTCTGGCACCTAAACTTCTATCATTATCATCATAATCATGACGTGCTGGATCTTAAACAGACATTGGGGATCTTGGTCTGTCATTCATTTCTTTGCTAGGATCCTCAAAAAAGAACTGCAGCAGCAGCAATAACAACAACAACAGTAGCAACAACAGCAGCAACAACAACAACAACAACAACAAAACAACTGTTATTCCAGTCTTTCCTCAGCACCTACGTTCAGGAGGTTTTCTTAGTATATTGCTCTAGGTCTACCTCGTTTGCTTTCCATTTTTCCAGAGAAAGCAAACAATTCAAGTCCTTTATGTCGATTCAAGTTTCACACAAAACTGCACCTGTCCCTGTCTCTTTTTTAAACCTTTTTAAAAACAAATCTTTGCGAGTACAACTGTTGCATTTTTAATCTAACAATATTGGCTTTTGAGTGAGGGATTTTGTGTTTCTTTAGAATGAATTGGACTTTTTATGAATAAGTAAATAATAATAATAAATGACATTTATATAGCGCTCAACCCCGAATAAAGTACACAGGCTCTGAGCGCTTTACAATACAGTACAACATACAACAGTAACATGAAACGTTGTGTTCTGACTAAAGAAAATTATTCCAAATAGTCATCTTATTAATTTAAAAACAGAAAAGACTTCAGCTGACATTTGAATGAATCAAAAGATTTGATTTCTCTCAACGTACTTGGTAAAGCATTCCAGATCTTGGGGCCTTGGTATTCAAATGCCCTTTCACCCATTGTTTTAAGTTTCATAGATGGTAAAATAAATTTCTTTTTGTCAGCTGATGATCTTAAACTGCGAGTTGGAATGTACAGTCTTAACAGATTTGATAAATATGATGGTGCATTATCATTCAAACATTTGTGACATATGGTGGCCAACTTGTACACAATCCTTTTCTCAATAGGAAGCCAATGCAAAGTTCGTAAAAGAGGTTTAGCAGAGTCTCGCTTTCTTTTCCGTAAAACTAAACGTGCTGCATTATTTTGGACAGTATGAAGTCTTTTAACTTTCTCCAGTGATATTCCTGATAACAAGGAGTTACAATAATCGAGTTTTGATCAAATTAAGCTAGTTACTAGTAAAGCAGTATACTTGGTATTGATCAGATGACGTATTTTACTAATTTTTCTTATTTCTAAATACATGCAGCTGATCAGATGATTTACCTCAGCCGACATTGACAAACTAGAATCAAAATAGATGCCAAGATTCTTAACTTTTCTGGAAAATAAAATTTTTGCATTTCCAATTTTAATGTGATCATGGTCAACCTCTTTAACGGACTTTGCATTGCCTGCCAGAATGACTTCTGTTTAATTATCATTTAACATTAATTTATTTTTGTTCATCCAGTTTTTCACTAAGGCAATACAATTTTCAGCACGATGGACAAGTTCATCTAAGTTGGTAAACAATGTTGAACCATAAATTTGGGTATCATCAGCATAGAAATGGTATTTTAAGTCATATTTAACTATTTCCTTGACAAGTGGTTGAGTATAAATGGTGAACAAAACTGGACCGAGGACTGAGCCCTGGGGGACCCCATACTTAAGAGCATGATTTGATGACTTAAGCCCTTTAATAAAAACAGATTGGTAACGATTTGATAGGTAAGAAGAAAACCAGCTAAGGACAGTCCCGGATAATCCAAAAGACACTTCCAATCGCTTCAAGTAATAGTAAGCGTAACTTCTTCATTGTCATCCTACCTCATCATAGTCCACAGCTGGAGATATTAAAAGTAATGTCAACAGGGAATAGATCTAAAGAAAAATTTGCTTTCGACTTACAGTCAGTCATGTCGACTGTTGATCCATGGCTCGGCAATTTCAACACTTTTCTTAATGGACTCATTACTATCACTAACTTTCTGAAGTGAAGATGTGGTTTTTTTAAAGACAATTAATAGATCTATGAACCATACATACACTATGATCGCATAACAGCAAATTTAGTGTCAATAATTCAATACTGGTATCGAGATTTTCTGTTAGTATTCGTGGGTACCCGTGTTCGACTGCTTTACTTTATGAAGACTCCATTTAAACATTTCTCAGATGTATCTCTT
Source organism: Aplysia californica (assembly GCF_000002075.1). Lineage (NCBI taxonomy): Eukaryota > Metazoa > Mollusca > Gastropoda > Aplysiida > Aplysiidae > Aplysia > Aplysia californica. The sequence continues at coordinate 793,186 of NW_004797400.1, forward strand.
TTCGTTGCGGTTCCAGAGACGATGACACATGCTCAACGATTGTAACATTTTTTAGTGACATTGAATTTTTTTTCTGAACTCGGGTATCAGTCAAATCCAGCCCCACTCCACCTGAGGCAAACACTCTAACCGTGCACTGGCTCAACATTTGTCTCGATAGAGCGACGTATTTAATCGGGGTCCTGCTCTCTAGATGTAATCTGTAACCAGGAACGACTCACGCGGAGAGCAGGCATCTGCCTTATGGGAGCCCCCGTACAATCGTGAGCTCATCTCCTGTGCAGGTCTGGTCTTGTTAGTGGGATGTGAGCGTTCTGCCTGTCTCGTCTGTCGGCGCTGTGTCATCTCGAATCTCTGTGTGTTTATCGTGACACCTTCCCTCTTACCTGTTTTCACCGGGGGTTTTTCCTGTAAGAAGAAAAAAGACATTGTGTTTTTTGTTCTCTTTACTTACGTATGTTTCAAACGGTTTCTCTCTCATCTTTATCGTTTTCTTTTGACATGTGTCCCATTTCCCACGCGTCTGTCTGTTTGCCTGTCTCTCTGTCTGTTTGTCTGTGTTTCTGTTTGTCTGTGTGTCTTCTATGTATATCTGTCTATCTGTTTGTCTAACTGCACGCGCTCGTGTGAGAGAGGGGGGGGGATGAAGGGGAAGAGAAAGAAAGTAAGAAAGAGAGAGACAGAGAGACAGAGAGAGACAGAGAGAGAGAGAGACAGAGAGACAGAGAGAGAGAGACAGAGAGAGAGAGAGAGAGAGACA
>NW_004797400.1:794314-797460 GCF_000002075.1 Aplysia californica
ATCAATATTATTATTAATATTTTTATTAGTAGTAGTAGTATTATTATAATTATCTTTATTATTTGAGCTCCTTATTGTTGGGACAGCGCACTTTAATTTCCCTGGGCACAGTAGGGGTGGCATAACTTCAGCTGGAGGGAATAACTCTCAACTGTAAAGCTCATCTTAGATTTTTATAGAAATTCTTTCTGAGAATAATGATACAGGTAATTTTGCAGCCGGATGAGAATTGAAAAATTCAGAGATCACAAACTTCGTGTTAAAGCAATTACTACAACAACGATTTTTATCACTGCGTGTGAAAATATATTTAATCATATATCAAGAAGAAGAGAAAAATTGACATCCACCCTCCCCTTCTTCCCAGCGCACACGCACACACACATACACACACAAGCACACACACATACACACACACACACACACACACTCACACACACACACACACACACAAAGGGGTTGTTCCTCTAGATACATGAGGTGATGATATCAAATGTTTGACAAAATAGAGATATCATACTGTTGTATACTATTGTCCAAAAAATGGTGAAACTGGCAGCGAAAAACAAGAATTCTTAAACGCACGATTGACAAACATCGTTCAGTTTCAAAGATTCAGCATTTTAACACCAGTATGGAAAGGATACACATAGAAAAGTTATCACATTTTAAATGACGTGCTCAAACCGCTGTTATTTCGTTAACAAAAAAAAAAACAACCTTAAAAAAATCTCTATAAGCACCAATAAAGACATCTATAGCAAATCACAGGTACATAAGAACTCCTTACGGAGTACAAAAACCATCCTTCACTCAAACTAGCAAATGCAGTTTAGGGAAACATCAAACGCATCCTGTAAAAATTCAACCAAACACTACCTGAGTGAGTTCCTTGCTATGTATAATTACACTCGAATACCCGACGATTTTGTGCCCACTTTGTGTTGTTCATAGACTGCTTGAAAATTGTATGGAGTCAGGCTTATCCTCGATGAGTTTACCAATTCTTCTTGTGTGAACTGTCAAAGTGACATACAACATGAAGTTGAAGGGCTGTGGTTTCCATAAGATACTCAATCTAAGCGGGCATTCATTTTTCGTTAAATAATGTACGGTATATATTGCAACGCTCCTCTACGGTTCAACATGCATATTATCTCTTACACCAACATCACTTAACTTTCCTGCACTATACTCTTTTCCTACGCTACAGTAACTCCTTGCCTACTCTACACTCCTTTCCAAGGCTACAATCTTTTAATACAACATACTTCCCTACACTACACCTCTTTGCTACTTTCTTGTGATACACGTTTTTTCCTGCATCCGACAATCTGAATCTCTTGAGTACCTTTTCACTTTCGACGGTGTTGAAACTGCTGAATGGACTACAATACATGCATGTCTATCCATCTATTTGGCCGTTTATTTGTTTACCTTTTTATATAAAATGTCTGTTCCATAAGTTATAGGTTTCAATCTTGGGTTACAATTGTTCAGTACCAGCTCTATGTTGATTTTGTTGTTGCTACTGTTGTTGTTGTTGTTGTTGTTGTTGTTGTTGTTGTTCGCAGAATGACTGCATGCGACTTTGGACGGATAGAGACTCTCGTGAAATTCATCCGTTTATAAAAAAAACGTTTTTTGAAAGTGAACTCCTTTCGCTTAGCTGTTTCTTCTTCTAAATTTTAAAATTCCTTTAACCACTTCACACAGAACGGCCCTGCTAAGCGGAATAAGGTCTTTCTTAGTTATCATAAAGAATTGTTGTTATTGTGAAAAATAGGTTTTTGTGCAAAATTCTATCGCTCTTCTAATAAAAAACGGGGGCGTCCAAACGTTGCGTTTTTCAAGGCTCAAAATTTCGCGAAGCTTAACAGGCTAGGTAGACAGAGATTGTCATAGTAACGACGAAAACGTGAACACAAGAAACAGTAAATGCATGTTCTAACAAAACACAACAGATAGTATTAGCATGTAGTGACAAAAGATGTGAACACAAGAAACATAAAGAACATGCTCTGACGAAAGATGTGAACACAAGAAACATAAATAACATGCACTGACGAAAGATGTGGCACCCACGTTAGAGAGGTTGTGGCGTAGTACCCCGCCAGTTGGCTCAGGTGGCATAGTGGTTGTAGGTTCTCGGACTCGCAACCGTAAGGTCGTGTGTTCAAATCCCGTCAGTGGCACGACGTTGTGTCCTTGGGAAAGGCACTTTACACGACTTTTCCTCACTTCACCCAGGTGGGAATACGCGCCCGGCTACAGACTGTGAACTATCTTGTCCGTTGTGAGTGATTGAACGCTTGCAATCAGCAGCTTGCATTGCATGCTTCCCGGGAAGCTGAGAATGTTTCTACGTGTTCTATGGTCTGCTGTGGTAAAATATGGTTGTAAACAGCATAGAGCTGGCTGTAGTGTGTGGATATGCACTATATCAATGCAATTATCATTATTATTGTTATTATTGTTATTATCGTTATTATTATTATTATCATCATCATCATCATCATCATCATCGTTATTATTATCACCATCATTATCATTATTACTATAATTATTAATATCATTATTATTATCATTATTACTATCATTATTACTATGTTTAATAGTTGAAGTCCCTATTGTTGGAAGAGCGCGCTTTTCATTTCCTTGAGCGCGATTGGGGTGGCATAGCTCTCAGCTGGAAGAAATAACACTCGACTGCAACGCTCACCTTAGATTTTTAAAGAAATTCTTTCTGAGAATAATGATACAGGTAATTTTGCAGCCTGATGAGATGTAAAAAAGAAAAGCCACGTTCTTTTTCTTGTATGAAGAGAATTCCACAGTTTAGGCTTCGGGCTAAGCAGCAGCTTTGCTCAAGGAGAGGCATCAAAGACTGCACTCTTGAATATGAGCATATGACTTGTTTTAATTAATCGTTACGACAGCTTTATTCCTGCATTATGAGTTTATTACCAGCAACGGAATACCGAGGGCTAGGTGTAATTCTTTTAGCCCACCTCCTTCCCTTTCTCTCTCTTTCTCTCTCTCTCTCTCTCTCTCTCTCTCTCTCTCTCTCTCTCTCTCTCTCTCTCTCTCACATGTTCTCCACCGACCTGGAGCAAGAAGTAGCGGGAGAAAAGAAGATGGTATTC
>NW_004797400.1:798115-800515 GCF_000002075.1 Aplysia californica
CTATGTGCGTATGTATGTATGTGTATGTATGTATGTATGCATGTATGTATGTGTGTGTGTGTGTGGGTGTGGGTGTGTGTGTGTGTGTGTGTTGTTCTATTAATTGATTGATCTATCTATCATTCTATCTATCGATCGACTGATATACCTGTTTTAAACAATGAGGAAGGAATTAAACGGAATAAAAATTCAATAACCAATAATTTGACAAACAATAAAACTCTCACGAAAAAAATGTTCTCATAAGATATCTACATAATTGTTCTCAGACTACCATAAAGGTCAGAATGCTAGCTCGGGCAGCAGACACTTAGAACGCCATCAAAGCTCTCGTCTCAAGTGCTCACGCAGAATTTCTCTCTTCCTGTATCAACCCCCCCCCCCCCTCAACTCCCACCTCACCTCTCCTTGTTGAGGTCGCTACCGGACCCAGCGTAATTGCCTTCGATCTGGAATCTGATGTCGACCTTGTCAAAATAAACTCATCATTAACGTCTGTTTAAAAACTGCCTCGCCACGGATGTTCCTCCCGGTAAACAATGGCCCATTGTGGGTCAAACATAATCTGTAGGAAATGGTCTGTTTTCCTGAAGACTTCTGAGTGTTTGTCAAAACAATAATACCACCTTAACATCTTCCCACGGACGGGAGATCCATTTCACAGACGCTCTGAACAGACGAGGATTTCCAGGGAGGGGAGGGGGATATCAGTGTCTATACCCAGGCGGGCTTGATTCGATTACGTCTTACTTTGCTGTCACGATACCTCGTTGAGCTGGTGTGGATATCACGGAAACGCGTTTGCGTGAGTGGCTTCTTGTGGCTGAGTAGGTGTATGTACGTGTATCTGTACCGAATGTCCTGAAAATACGATAAAGAAGGAAGCTGGTATCGGGGTGTTGCTTAGAGATGATTAACGAGGACATAGGTTGAAACTGAAGGAGATTTCAGGTATAAAAAAGCCCTGGAGAAAATAGATTAGAAACTTGATTGTGTCTGATAGTTACTATATTTTAAAAGCTTTTAATTTAAAGTGAATGTATACAACCCGCCAATGATACACACTGGTCTTTTCTAGTTACAATCCAAAATAAAGGAAAATTCAAGCTGCATATAAAATTCTACGGTACCAAAAAGCTCACATTTGGAACTATGCCTAAAGCACCTTATAGGACATAAGTTCATTAATAAAATAATACTTTGTAAATACTTTCCAGAAACTCCGGAAGAAAATATTTGAAACATAGAATGTCTTGCGAGTCGCAACAATTCTATATAATCTTCGAGCTCAACCTCATCCAAAGAGAACTGGCTTTTGTTACAGTCCGGTCAGAAAAGTTTTTGATTGCCCCAAATTTCAGCTAGACCACTGTCCGCTTCTCTTGTCTCCAGTTTGCACCCTCATCTTACCACAATGGTTCAGCTCATTGAAGCTGTGCCTTCTGGTCATTCGACAAACGCTTTAAGGATGCTCTGTTTGGGGCACAGCTTTATTCTTCAAACAGCTTTTTCGATTCTATTCAATTCATCTGAAACTTTAGAAGGGCATGCAGCAACACGCATAATACAATGAACCTTGTATTATTGAATTATGCATGACAGTTGGAAATGTGCTGTGATACTGACTTTGCGCTGCTGTTGATCGGACGTACTTGTACACGTCAGCTTCGCCCTTTAAGAGTCAAAGCCAAAGGATCATCATGTTTCTAATAGACTCTTGTAGCACAGTTGGTACACAGCCTTGACACGTGCACGGAGGTTTATGGTTTGATTCCAAGAGAGGTCCGAATTATTCGCATCCTTCGAAAGTTATTTCTCTCTCCGACCAAGTGTATTGGATGAGGAAAGAAGGGGTGGCGTGGGAGGACAGGGGGGTGCTTTCAGTTGTATATAATAAGTTGTAAGGAATGGCCAATGATGTGTTTATAGAGAAATGATAAAAGTAGAGGTAAAAATTGACATTCGTTGCCTTGCTTCCCAGGTCGGTTATCTCATGTGAAACGAGGAGCCATACCTGTCATCTCTAGTTAGAAAGATCAACATCAAGAAGAAAGCTTACGAGAACATACAAAAAAGAACAGATTAGGTTAAATATTTTATTTGGTGTGGAGCCATTCTCAACCTCGTCTTGTTTTTCTAGACGAACTTAAACATTCATGGTGTCTACCTGAGAAAGCGAGCAGCGTTCTTGAGAAGTGGGTCTTGCGTGTGGGAGAAAGAACTTTTGACACTTGAGACCGATTCATCATACTCTTGATCCTTGAAGAAAAGACAAACAAGCGAAAAGACATACACAAACACTGGCTCATTTTAACGTGTGCTTGATTGTTATGCTTCTAAAAGACTGGTTTACATGGTGTGTGTGTGTGTGTGTGTGTGTGTGTGTGTGTGTGTGTGTGC
>NW_004797400.1:804022-806522 GCF_000002075.1 Aplysia californica
GAGAAGATCAGGAAACAACAGAAAATAACAGAGAGAGTGAGAGAGAGAGAGAGAGAGAGAGAGAGAGAGAGAGAGAGAGAGAGAGAGAGAGAGAGAGAGAGAGAGAGAGAGAGAACAAGAAGTTGAACAACGGAGACGGTTTAACTGCAGTGAAAGAGAGTGAGGGTATAGGGGAAGGTGCTGAAATGAGCTTGGAAGTAGACACGAGGAGTAGCGTGGAGTGTTTACTGTCAGGGGGGAAAAAGTAATAATAAATATGATGCTGAGAGAAAGGTTTCTCCCCAACTGTGTAAGTTGAAGAGATGGGAGAAATAGGGCAGGGTGGAAATATTTAAACGAAAAGTGATGTAACAGATACAGTAATAATGCTGAATGTTTGTGGGCGCTCTTGCACGTTTCTGGCTGTCTGGGATACTGGTGAGTCGTAACTGGAGCAAAGAAAAACAGAAAATAAGCAGGTATTAAAAAGGGAATGAAAAGCAAGAAGTGGGGGCTCAGATGACAAAGATTGGGGTGCGCGGACAGATGAAGACGAAGACAGCCGCAGCAGCAGCTGTAGCAGCAGCGACAGTACCAACAGCTGCAAAAACAGCAGTGACGATAATTGTCATAGATTAACGAAGTCAAAACCTTTTTTTTTTATAAAGAAGACAAATGAACCGGAAAGAAAGATAAAGAAAAATCCAGAACTGCAAAAATACACATCACCGACAAACCAGCATATTATTGTCTAATTAATTTTCTACTGAGTTTGGCCCCTCGTTTCATTTTTTAAAATGTGTTTGAGTTTGGTTATTTGCTACCTTTTTGTACTGCTCATCTTTTGCTTTAAAAAAAGGCTTATATCTCGGCCTCTAGCTCTGCATACTTTCTGCGGCAGCTACTTTCCTGTTGTTGTTGTTGTTGTTGTTATAGTTGTTGTTGTAGTTTTGTTGTAGTTTTGTTGCAGTTTTGTTGTTTTTGATGTTGTTATTGTTGCTGTTGTTGTTCCTGCTGCTGCTGTTGTTTCTGCATTGCCTTTGTTGCTGTTGTTGTTGTTGTTGTTGTTGTTGGTGGTGGTGGTGGTGGTGGTGGTGGTGATGATGTTGTTGTTGTTGTTGTTGTTGTTGTTGTTGTTGTTGATGTTGTTGTTGTTGTTGTTGTTGTTGTTGTTGTTGTTACTGTTTTTGTTTCACTTTCATGCGTAAGTTTGGTTAATTTATAACAATAAGAAAAAGAAAATGCAATATAAACTGTTTGGGTTTGGTTTTGTGTGTGTGGGTTTTTTTTGCCAGTAGGGAAAGATTTTAGGCCAGAAGTATGTCATATATTATGTACATGTAAAGGTTTACTCATCTCATCTTTCAACGAATTAGTCTTTGCTCTATATGAACGTCAAGTATGCTTATATTCACAACTTTTGATGACTCTGGCCTCATTTAAATACAACAAAAACCAAAACGTCAGCCAAAATCAGCTACGACCTAAGCCATGTTGAACTGCGCTCCATATTGTGTCGTTCTTGAGAAGATGATATATCACAGGAATGAAGCAGGATGGATCTCGTACAGTAAATTCGATGTCCTATTTTAGAGTATCGCAGGTATTTGTTGATCTAAGCTGCTGGAAACGAAACTCCTTGAGTATCGCCTTGCCAATAACATTACACTAATCATTCAACCACTGTAGATAAAGAGTAAATCGTGTATTTATACCCCCCCCCCCCGAAAAAAACCACAAAAAAACAATCCTGAATGTCCTAACGTAAACTCAAGACTGGCTTTTTTGGTGGGGGAGGGGAGGGGGGGGGGTATTTCTATTATAGGTACCTGGTGCCAAATATTTGTTACTTTTTGTGCCAAAAAAAATAGCAACACCAGATGCTTTTAATTACTTTAAACACATGCTCGTTCGGGCCTTTGAAGGGAGTAATCAGCCTCTTCCTGGTTGATGCAGCGTGGCTCCAGAAAGACTATACAACACCGCACAATTTCAGGATCAGTCTATCGTTTCCGTAGGGCATGTTCAAAGGACTCTTTGTCAGTACAAGACTGGTAGATGAGAGATCACAACGTTCACTGAAACTCGAACCCTCTTTGGTTATGATTTCCGACAGAACTGGTCTTTAGCTTTCTAAAAGGACCGTAGAATTGATTAAAGACGCAAAAGCGTTCAGCTCCCGAAAGGCCCCTACTTTTGACCAGCCAGCATGTAAGGGTGTGATTATATTGCCATCAACAACGCAGGCGAGCGTGTACTTAAAGTAGTGGTCAGTATCTGTAGTTTCCTATCAAATATCTATCGTCCTTATCTCTCCTCCTCCTCTTAAAAAAAAAAATTACTCTCTAGTAAAACCTCTGGTCTACAGTATTTATATGACTATTGTGTTGCAAGTGCCGTAAAACTCTTACTAAAACTAAAATAAAACAACACTCTCTAAATTCTGGAAAAATTTATCAGGCCAGTAAAAGAGAGTGACAATCTGTGGCTGACGTTTCTTTAAAGGCGTTCTTAAATTAAA
>NW_004797400.1:811522-827475 GCF_000002075.1 Aplysia californica
AGTGCCTTCTGTTGAGACGTACCCTTGTGGGCTGCACTCTCCCCAGTTGGGTGATAAAAAGAAGTGAAATCCTCGCATCTGATACATAAAAAGAGAAAATCCCCACCGAATGCACACGCATGGCGAAGTTCATAACTCGGCCGGACCGAGATGGATAACGGCGTACATCTGAATTCGAAAAACTCATTTCATCACATTCGATTCGACCCCGCGACCAGTCCGAGGGATATGATTGATGTCACAAACAAAACGCCAAAAACTCTGAGCGCTGCCCCGTCATCCATCATAGCAGCAACACGCAACAAGCCCGAGTGACGCCCCCCCCCCTCTTTCTCTCTCTCTCTCTCTCTCTCTCTCTCTCTCTCTCTCTCTCTCTCTCACACACACACACACACACACACACACACTCTCTCTCTCTCTCTCCCTCTCTCTCTCTCTCTCTCTCTCTCTCTCACTCTCTCTCTCTCTCCCTCCTTCTCTCTCTGCTCTCTGCTCTCTGCTCAACATCAGAAGGAGGTCGGGGTGTCGGCCGTAGAAGTGAGGAAGAGTACAGAGAGTGTATGCTTGATTGAAACCAGCACCAGCTGCTCATCATATATATATATATATATATATATATATATATATATATATATATACGCAGAGAGAGAGAGAAAGAGAGAGAGAGAGAGAGAGAGAGAGAGAGAGAGAGGGGGGGGGGAGAGGAGGAGAGAGAAGGAGGAGAGAAAGGGAAGTAAATTGTACTATAGTTTATTTAAAATATTTCAGCTCCATCATAGGAACAATTTAGGCTTTACAACGGGAGGGCCGCTTGGACGTTATTTGGGAGAGCAAGTCTTAACTTTGTCGATGCTTCACAGCAGTTAGGTGGATATAAATTAATTCTACGAGGAAATTGAAATCATGCATTTCTCATTCATGGCGTGGGAACACGTGCGCACACACATACACACACACACACACACACACACACACACACACACATACACACACAGACACACACACACACAAACACACACACACACATACTCACATTTACTCACATACACACAAACACAAACCCGCGAGATAGAGAGAGGGAGAGGGAGGGAGAGAGAGCGAGAGAGAGAGAAAAAGAGAGAAGCAGACAGACAGACAGGCAGAGGTTGGGGGGGGGGGGATACAGTTTGTTTTCTTGTATATTTAGATCCGTACCTTCTAATATACTATGTACTTTTTTTTTTTAATTGGTCGTCTTTACAAGTTGTCAGATTAAATAGACAGAACACCAACAAAAATCAAACTCAGTTGCATTGTCCTGCTTTATCTTATCGTTTATTATACGGCTCTGACTGAGAGGTTAGTACGACCAATTCTGAAAAATCTAGTGTTTCATTTTTAGTGGAGTTTTTGCGGCGCTCGCAACTGCATCAGGTCATATGAGCGCCAAGGGGTGGCTGTCAACAGAGTTGTCCATACAGGAAATCAGGCTCACTCTGCTCACCTCTCTTGCTTCAAAAGCACAAAGTCTGCTTGGACTATCAAGCCACCCCGGAAATAGCGGGTCACAAGAGAGTGACAAACATACAAAAGAAGTAGAGGAAAAATGAAGAAAGTAAGGATTAGGAAAGAAAACGCAGCAGTTCCCCGTATGCAGTTCAGGTACAGATATGAGCATGACATTGATGAATCAGCCCATTTACAATTCTACCGAACCTAAGAACATGTTAATGTCCCCTCTTTGGGAACGGCCTAAAGACACTTCAGTCAGTTGCACCGCCCCGGAGGTTCTGAAATATCAAAATTACAGCTCTCTATCTCATAGATAATAACCCTAATGCAATACTTTTACCCACATTAAAATACAAATTAATGTTTTTAATTTTATTCCTGGTCAATTTAATCATATAGTTTGAAGGTGACTGCGAAAAAAACTATCAAAAAGGATCTTGTCCGTGCAAGATGCCCTGAAAAAACTATATTATGCTCTTTCTGCCGTTGATCTCAATCTATGATTCACTCTTTCCCCAGGAGGATTGGGAGTGGGGGGAGGGGGTGATAAAAAGGGGGAGGGGTTGGCTCCCCATGTCTAGTCTGGTGCTACTTGACTTGTTGAGGGGGCTGAAGAATGTTTGTGCCTGTCTGAAATCTGTAAGGTGCGCGGAGTAGTCAGTACAGCTTGAAGGGCCAGACATTTCAAGGTCGAACATTAATTTTAGCATGTTAGACTAATTTGCGTTCTTGAAAAAAGGTTTTCATCTCGAAACGTTCTTTACAATAAATATTGACAGAAAGAAATTTCCGACTAACTTAAATGTCTGTTCAATCGTATTAAACCTCAAGCAGAGTTTGAACTTTAAATGTTTGGCGGTCCAGGCGAGAACTGATCCAGGAATTGATTTCTGCTCTTGAAGGGAAACGTACTCGGGTTTACCAATCTGAAGTGTGGAGTGAGACACCAGGACATTTTGCTGAATGGACAAGACTATCGCCTGTGGCCAGAACAAAAGATCTATCAATTATTCACCATTGCGTCATTTCTATTAACTTGTAACATTTTACTGGCAGGAATACAGAAAATAAATTTGGAGAGTGAACAGATGAGACAAAATCAGTTAGTCACTCATGAAATGATGCAGTAAGACTGAAAACAAGCTCAGGATGATATTAAATTATAATTTAGTTATCCGTATACGCAAAATGTTTAACCTCCGATACGTGGTGCTCAAACAGTGAGTGGAGCCTGTCATAAGAACTCGGTTCCGTCGTATTTGTATTCCATTTGAACTTTGATCTACTCTACGTGTAAAACCGATTGAAAACGGTGAGCTGTGTAGCGGTCAGGCGCTCCTCCGTCTCACGCAGAAGACCTGAGTTTGATTTTCGTGTAGAGCGAAATTTTATCAAATATCTATGTTTGATTGCTGGGGCATTGTATCCTCCTAATTCAGGGTTGGATCTGATGGTTAGGGTCGACGCAGCCCGTCCCCTAAATTGTCTAAGTTTTATGAGAGGGGGGGGGGGGAGGGGTGCGTAATGCGTAATGCACCTATATTTTTTGGGGGGGAAATTTTAAGGGGAACCGTAATGACTTTCCAAAGGTGAACGGAATAAATGACGAGTGATTTTGTTTAATTCTTTTTCTTTTCTTTTTTCTTTTCCTTTTTCTTTTTTTTTCTTTTTTTTTTTGGTTTGTTGTTGTTGTTGTTGTTTAATTTTGTTGTATTAGAGAACTGATACCTTTGAACCTGTGTGTGTGTGTGTAGAGTTAGGCTTCTTTTTTAGCCGTTGCACGCAGAAGACGTGGGTTCGGTTACACCTCAGGGAAGTCTATTTATCTAGATCTAGTATTTCCATATTTCAGCTAGGATGCTGTATCCTTCTCTGCCTGAGTTGGCTCTAACGAGATTCAATTTGCTGTTTTTTCTTTTTTATGTTAACTTCTTTTCCAAAAGAATAAAACTAATGAGTTTACGTTTCTAAATATAGACGTTTAAAAAAGGGGGACAGGCGGGAACGTAACTAGTATCAAGGAAACCAGTCATTCCTGAATGCCAGTTTCACAAATGTGTATTAACACATATTTATAACAATGCCTGTATCTCATGTAAACATTCAACAACAATTAGGTCTCAGACAATACAATGACTATAATCTTCCAGCAAATAGTACACGTTGTCATAGGTTTTTTTTACTTCTCGGAAAACAGAGAGCTCAATAATACATTCAGAAAAAAGCAGAATGTGCAATCTAAAATATGTGTGGCACATGACGAGTCGTAACTATAAGTATTTTATTAAAAGGAGAAGAGTCACATACGCTTCAAGGTACCGTTGCATTCAAGGCATTTGGATCCTTTTTTATGAGCATAATAGAAGAACAAAAAGGAAAGATCGATTTCTTATGGTACGTTAAGTCTTTATTGTTATACATCTTTCTCGAGATCTAAAATTGTGGATATGTAGCTGGAACGTTAGCATAGTACGACTCCAGGTTTTTTTTTGTCTGTTTGATTTTTTGTTTGTTGGTCTATGTAAAGCAGACTTGACTTTTTCTGTTTGCTTCTCTGGGTGACTAGATTTGTTAGGTTTTGTTCAAACTGAAATTTGACAAGTGATAATTTTCCCCACCTCTTTCAAAGTACCAAGACCCCAAATTTCTGCATCCAAACCCCGTTGAAACGCTTTCAGTGTTTGAGTCAAAGAAGCAGAAAAGTTTTTAGCTCGGTAGAAGTTTAGTGGCGTGCATAACAGGCCAGTGCAGTTAAAGCAAACGGTTTAGTAAGAGACGATAGTCGTGTGTAACCCACTAGCACAAGAGTCAACAATGCACTACTATAGAGATAAAAGAACCACAGTGTTATTTTGAGGTTCACTCGTCACAACCACACTGTTAGTCTCCTTCCCACGGAGCAGATACTCAGCACACAATGCCTTTCTCTCAGCTCAGATTTCACCTAAATGTTCCCAAAAACCCGAAGTACACAACAACGGCACCGCAGTGTTGATAGCTGCTGACCTTTGGACAACAGTGATAACAGACAAAACAAACACGATGTAGATACTGAGAGAGACACGTTCACTTTGGTTTCGAGGGCGTAGAGAGCTTATTGGAATTCCTCCAGCTTCTGTAAAGAGAAAGAGTATCCTGGATATTCAGGGCGCTGTCGTTAACTGACTAACCATCTTCTAGTGCTCTTATGTTCCTTAACTTGTTCTCCCCCAAGGCATAGATGTGTTTGTCATTCACTTCCATGTTCTTCAGTTGTTCTTTTGGCTCTTTGGGAGTGCACTAATGTTTTATCGAAGACAGAGTCAAAAGCTATACGCATTTACTGTTTGAAGTGCATATATCGCAATTGTAAAACGCTCAATTTCTTAGGACATTAAAAGTAAACTCGTTTTCTCTTCCTTCAGTTTTTTCAGAACGCTCCTGGATGGCTGACTCAATCATTACCCGTGAAAAATATATTCTTCTGTAATTCTTGAAGGAGCTTTTGCCTACACCCAGTATTTCTACCTCACTAGATCCATTTCTGTGTGTACCAAAGCGTCACAAAGGAATTATTGGTTTAAACCTATCCAAGATTGTTGAGGGAGTGTATTTATATATAAAGCTTTGGTTAGAATCTGCACGTCTGTTTTGAGCAACTCTGACTTCACTTTCTTCTCTCTGCCTCCCCTGTGTCTCTGTACCCGCTACAAAGAATTACATTGTGATAGTGGTACTGAGTAACTGTGTGTTATCTAGCTTTTCCCGGGGGGGGGGGGAGTGGAGGAGAGAAAGGGACGGGGGGTGGGAGAGACAGACGGATAGAGAAAGAGAGAGAGAGAGAGAGAGAGAGAGAGAGAGAGAGAGAGAGAGAGAGAGAGAGAGAGAGAGAGAGACTTTGGGGGTAGAGACGAGAAGGTCGGGCTTATGCTTTGATTAGAATACATAATTGAGCGAGCAGTTTGGTATTCATATCATGTCATACTACGCCGTAACAATGACGCCACCACACTTCTCCTTCTCTTCAACCAACCTGTCCGAAAACTTTTTTTTCTTGTTGTGCTTCCACATTCGCGATTTGGCACCATCCCATGGAGTAAACATTAAGTTAGAAGAAAAAGACATATGTAGGAGAGAAAATCAGAAGAAAAAAAATGGGCAAATAGATACTCTTCTTGTAGCAAACGAAGAAAGATGCGTGGTCATTACCCATGAGCCCACCGGCGGTTTGTTTGTCCAGCGAGACGTTTGCTGCCCACACCGGAAACGTGAGAGGCGGATAGGTATTTTCTCGCACCTTTGATTGGCTGTTTTGCGCATTATCAGCCGAGGTGCTGAAATCATTGTCTGTGGTTGACCCTGGGTTTTGTCTGGTCATTCGAGATTTAAGCTTATACTTACTATGGTTGATGAAAAGTTGCAAGATTTAAGCTATTGGCAAAGAACTACTGATAGTTTTATTGCAGGCAGGGCGTGGTGGGAACGGCTGATTTCTATCTATCTTCAAGACACTTCCTTCCATTTTCTTTGTTCGACTTTCTCACGAGAAAAGCTAAATTTCTCTGTTCCCTCGTATGGTAGGTACACTCTGTTAAAACTCTTGTTTAAAGCGATAACTTTTAGATTTCGTGGTACCCAAAACCTGGAAATGTTGGTGATCAGGCCCTCATAAAAATGCTTTAGATGTGAGAGCCTAGCGTCATATTATATTGAGTTTCCTCTCTGCTAACATTATGGAAGCGCTACAGGCTAACACGTCTAAATCTATCGTATAAAGCAAAACTCAAGCAGCATGCAACTTCACATTTCTCATCCTGTAAACGCATACCTGAGTCCCTAATAACTTTGAACTTGATTAGATTAAATTTATTTATTTTTCTTGACATCGTTTATTATTTTGTCGGAAATTACTATTTGGCACGTGCTGCGATTCTGTCGTTTGTGAGAAAATGTTAGATCTAAGGCCATACAGAAACTGGAGAAAAAGGAGGTGGGGGTTTTGAAGGATGTCTTTATCATCAACAATGCTTTAATTTAGTTCTTGGGATGTCAAAAGAAATAAAACGTGTAAGAATGACGTGTTCAGTATATTTATGTGCACATGAACTCTAGTTTTTGTGTTGGAAACAATGTTTTCTGTTAAGGGAGTGCAGTTGCACACGCATTTATATGTGTCTATGTTTATATTATACATATATATATATATATATATATATATATATATATATATATATATATGTGTGTGTGTGTGTGTGTGTGTGTGTGTGTGTGTGTGTGTGTGTGTGTGTGTGTCTGTGTGTGTGTCTCTGTGTGTCTGTGTGTCTGTATTTCGGTGTGTGCCTGTGTAACAAACATACACTGACATATGTAAACAAGAAATGTATACCCGGATTATAATAATGTGACAAACAGACAAAAAGCAGATTGAGATTGTGCTAGGGAAAGAGAATCAGGGCGAGGGGAGATTGGTTGGGAGCGAAAAAGAAAAATAGAGAGTGGAGAGAGACAGCGAGAGAGACAAAAATAATAATAATAATAATAATAATAGATAGCATTTGTATAGCGCATATCCCCGCTCAACAGCAGGCTCTATGTGCTTTACACTATATTATTACCCCAGCAGACCATAGAACACTCCGAAACATTCTCAGCTTCCCGGGAAGCATACAGTGCGAGCAGCCGATTAAGCGCTCAAACACTAACAAACTGACAAGATCTTTCGCTGTCTATAGCCGGGTACCCATTTCCACCTGGGTGAAGTGAGGAAAATTCGTGTAAAGTGCCTTTCCCAAGGACACAACGTCGGGCCCCTGACGGGATTCGAACCCACGACCTTACGGTAGCGAGTCCGAGATAAATACAGAGTGGAGAGACAGAGAGAGAGAGAGAGAGAGAGAGAGAGAGAGAGAGAGAGAGAGAGAGAGAGCGCGCGCGCGAACAGAGAAGGAGAAGAGAAAGACAACAGTGAGGGTAGCGGTTTGAAAAAATATGTGCTTCCTATTTTGTCACTTTCCTTCTATTTCAGTGGAATTTTCACGACCATTGTGTTTCTCTTCATTAGTTCAGACCTACTCACATTTCCCAGCCAGACTCACGTAGTGGCATTTTTTTAGCGATAAAATTTTGTGGCAGCGAGTCACAGGTGAGAACTGCATCCATCCCTGGAAAGTTTTCCTAATTATCCGTTTAATCTTTTTAGCTCACATCCAATTAATTAAGTAGCTTTTCTTGGTTTCTTCACTTGGGAGCTCTCTAGCTAGTAGCATTTTTTATTCATCTCTCTTTGGTTTTTTACTGTTTGGTGCGTATATTCTTTTTCATGCGGGGTTGGGGGAGAGGGGAGGGGGAGGAGGAGGAGGAGGGGGAGGAGGAGGAGGAAGAGGAGGAGGAGGAGGAGGAGGAGGAGGAGGAGGAGGAGGAGGAGGAGGAGGAGGAGGAGGAAAGGGGTGTTACATGTTTAATGTGTTGTTGGCTTTGCAGGTTGTTTTTTGGTTGGGGGGGGGGGGGTAATGAACTTTGTCATGACCTCAATATTTTGAAGCTGATGTCCCTGTTGTTGCCGTCGTTTGATGTCCAAATAACTTGTAATATTCAATATAAACAATAGGCAAGTTTGTGAAAGTTTGATTTCGACTATTTTTTAATGCGAAACAACATTCTGATTATGTATACAGAAGTGTTTGTTTCACCTTCTGAAAGTTTTTTCCCCTACCCAAACATGAAAAACTAAGGGAGAAGAAAAACATAATCTTATGTACGCATTTTTACTGAAATTGGCACAAAATCAAAACCCACACTGTAGCTGAACGAAAAAATCGTTTCAAACCCAAATCCTAGCGGTATGAGACTTTGCCAGAGTATCCTGTTTACCCGGGGTAAGGCAACCTGAGGTTCTCGAGGACAGCTTGCTCCACAGCAATGTTTGGGATTCTTTTGTCTAAACTTCTCTCTTTCTTGTCCTGAATCAGCAAGTTGAGATGGTTAGATCGCCTACTTTTTTCTCAAAATTGAGCCATTCCTTTCCTGAAATATTCCAGCCACCTTTACAGCAAAAGCTTTCAATTGTTTGGTGTGATAATGAAATCGGTTGATAATGAGGAAACAAGCTGAACAGTTCCCAGAATAACCGATGGAGCAACACACCGGCGTGGTTTAATGCTTAGACTCTTTGCTGATGCGGCGACTGATGCCTACAAAAGGCTTGCGCTTGATTCCCTTCACTATTTTCGTCTTTCTGCTGGAATGCTGTACCCTATTCATTCTGGGTGGGCACTTCATTATCTAAGGTGCATCACTGAGAGTGACATATTTTGCAATGTAGATTTCCGTCAGTCTTACGAGGGACGTATGATGATACGATGCAGAAGGGTATTCTGTTTAAACAGTTAGCCCGTGGCTATACAAAGCTTAAAATTTATTTAAGCATTATTTTTCTATTTCTAAATAGACCATTTGTTCATCTAGATCTAGACACTGCAGTTTTGCTTTCTTACCATTGATTATCTCGCCCCTCGCAGCTCACTCGTCTGAGCCACCCTCTCCACTTCACTCTCCACTCTGTAAATCTCTTTCGTTGCTTGGTTGACGGGCACCTCACTATCATCATGCACGTGCACGTGGTCTTTTCGCACTGTATACGGTAGACTGATTTATTACATTGCCCTGATTTTTTTAAACTCATAAAATATTTCGTCCTGACTGTGCATCGAAATGTGTCTGTTTTGTTGACAGAACCCCAGTAAACCGTTATAAAGCCCTGTGCATGTATTCTACATCGAATATTGTTTCAAATTTCCAGTTACAAAAGTTGATCACTATATTCCATTTAGGGTGAAACAGAAGTGTACTCTCGCCAAATAAAAACTACCCCACCTATAAACTGTCCAAAATAGACTTCAGAACTTGTCAGAGACTTTGCACTGGCGTCTATGCGGTAGCAGTTAGGCACTTCGTCCTCTCACACTGCAGACCAAAGTTCGATTCCCGTGTTGAACGAAATTTTATCGAGTATCTCGGTCTTTTTGCTTGGATGTTCTATCACTCTGATCCCGGGTTGGTCTGACAGATATGTCCAAAAACCGCCTCCTAAATTATCTAAATTTTGTCGTTGGACGCGCAAAACAGCTACATAGAAAAAGAGAATTTGCTTTTATTTTAGGCTGTAGTGCTGGATTGGAGAAGAATCTGCTAAAGCAAAGATAAAATCTGAGCCTTTTGGTGTGTTCATAATTTATTTTTGTTTAATCAAGACAGGGGAAGTGAACGCTCGTCTTCTTCTTGTCTTCTCCCTCAACTGGTGTTGCGCACTGACTCAACCTCTCTTCCTTTTGTGTTCTTTTCATTTCAAGGCGCCCCTCAACCCATCCAACTGAAGTTTCCTCCCTTAGTCCAATTATTCCTCAAGAGGAAGAGAATCATAACCACCATACCCCCCCCCCCCTTTCTCACCCAACAACATCTCCATGTTGTGTCCATAGTTCCCAAATAGTTATGCAAATTTGTATCCATCCCATACATTTTCTGGGACGTGGATATTCGTATATGGAAAAGTTCGGTTGGGTTAAACTTTGGATGAACCCGAGAAAAGTTTGCTAGGGAAGGGACAAACAGTGGTAGATCAAGGCAGAAAGAGTGAACTCAAAGAAACATGGGATCGAACCTGAAATGTTTTTTTAGTGCAAATTCAGTTTCTATATCAAATAAATGTATATATTTACGACTTTTCGGGTCAACAAGAAAAGATGTTACAGAACATAACTTGGGGCGTTGTTTGTAACACATCATGAACAATCTGATGGAAGCTGATACAAATATGTACATGTGCGAAGAAAGAAGTGTAAATGTTGTAGTGTCCTGGAGAATGTGAACTTTCTTTGGATAAAATGTTACGAAAACAGGATAGCTCGGCTGTGCAACCTGGAAACCCCACAAAAACTAAACGCCAATTCCTTAAACCAATACTGTGTGGGTGAACCGAGAACCGGCAAGATCTTCACCTCACACTCTTGTTTTTGTGAGCTTTAATGAAAATTTCCTAGACGTAGTGGAAGCATAAAAAGGGAAAAAGTAGAAGAGAATTTTGTAGAAAAAAGTCTGTGGTGACGTAGAGTCACGCTAACAACACATGCGAGTCCACACGCTCCTGAGAAAGACGAGTATGCAGAAACAAACAAGCTTTGAAACAACAAACACACGTGCGTTATTTTTATGAGTTGGGGATTAGCACGTTAGAAAAAACGTCTTTTATCCACGTGTAGGGTTCCCTGTTCTGCGTCACCGTGTGAAGACAAAAATCAGAGATTTATCGCCTGAAAATGAGAGTATATTACTATACCAGTCGTCGGGACGCACACTGGTAGGTGTAGATAATGGGATGACGAGGGGTTTTTTTTCAGTTTCTTTAACTCTGGGTTGGTTGGGGGGGGGGCAGAAGGAAGACGAAAAGGAGATGCACACACACACACAGAGAGAGAGAGAGAGAGAGAGAGAGAGAGAGAGAGAGAGAGAGAGAGAGAGGGAGGGAGAGAGAGAGGGGGAGGGGGAGACAGATAGAGGAAAGGAGGGAGGGGGGAGATAGAGGGGAGGGGAGATAAAGTCGAAGAGACAGAAACAGAAGGAGAGAGACAAAGGCGGACACAGAGAGAAACGAAGAGGAGACAGGGAGACAGAAAGAGATCTGACAGACGGACAAACGGACAGGCAGAGACAGAGAGAGAGAGAGAGAGAGAGGGAGGGAGAGAGAGAGAGAAAGAGAGAGAGAGTAAGAGAGAGAGAGATGGAGATGGAAAGAGAAAGAGAGTGGGACAGACAGAGAGGCGGAGAGACAGAAAGAAGCTTGATAGACAGAGAAGCAATGATAGATAAATGAAGAGACAGACAGACAGGAGCGCATAAAGAGAGGGGTACTTTTTGCGGTTTTATATGGATTTAGACAGTTAAATCGAACAATATTAGATGAGCGTTTTCTTTGGAGTGGATGTCAAGGGGCTCTACATTATAGAATTATGCATCTATCCTGAATGCCCATTTCACTTTAATGTTCTTTGTTCATAGACACCTTCTGTATATTGTTCATATACCTGGATAGATTTAATGTGTTTATCTATATAAACCTGAAAGAGAATAATGAAAATAAACATTTATTAATGATAATGTGCAATCTTCTACGAACCCACTCCTCCGCACTCTTACCTTTATCAAGTTGTGCAGGCGGCCTCTCTATCTCGCTCTCTCTCTCTCTCTATCTCTCTCTCTCTCTCTCTCTCTCTCTCTCTCTCTCTCTCTCTCTCTCTCTCTCTCTCTCTCTCTCTTGTTGCCTACCTACATCTTTATATCCGAAAACCTCTCCTTTTCATCACAATGATATGTCTATCTATCCTTGCTTAACTCTCCAGCACTGACTTGTCCAGGTGGATGTAATTCTAGAACCTGTCCTCGTGTATTCTCTATATTCTGTTTACTGTAAGAATACCCTCTGTTTGCAAACAAGCACCCTTATCTTTGTCCAAGTGCACACTTACCTCGGAGTGGAGCAATGTAAATTGTAAACAGAAGATGCTACTTTTCACACTGGGAATCAGGTATAACGTGACTACAGTTGCACCCGAGAGATCTGCAGAATTCTGGCAGCGGGGGCACGCTCTTCACCGAAGTGGGAATAGAGACAAGCGGTGCTATAGCTGCAAGCACGTCACTAAAAGAGTTGCTTTCTGAAAAATTCATCAGCTGTGTAGACGTTTGTGCCTCGGTATCAACATGTAGCCAGTGCAATAACGCGCAGTGCTGTAGTAGACAGTACGGACCTGTGGTCCTTGACATTTAAAGGTGCGAATTTAAGAGGGGTTTTTTGTGTGTGTGGGAGGGGGGTTGGTCTAAGCTTCACAGGAAACAAAAGAAAATGATCCTTATCAAGGACAACTCTCAGATGGGGATACCAGGATCTGTACATTGCGGAACACAGCATTTCGTTGATAATAAAGTAATAATTTTAATTTAAAAATCTATGGTGATCTATGGTTACTATGACGACAAGAGAACCATTGAAAAACGAGCTGACCATTCAGAAAACCTTGGACGGGCTCACCGCTTGCTCAGACGATAGGATGTTATCCCTTTGTGAACCACCTTAGTTGGAAACCAGAACGGGATATTTTGACTTTGTGTTTTCTTAACGATTTGACAAGATTCTTTTCCTGAGTAGTCCCTTATGTATGGCTGGTTTAAACTGGAAAACCTATTCTTCAGGTTTTCAAAGGGCATGTGTTACACCAATACCATACAAAACCAAGCTCTTGAGCCTTCTGTAATTTTTCCCTGGTCTAGGGCAAGCTATTTTTCCTTGTTCTAGTCTCACTCGTGTCTTTCCAGGAAAAATGCTACTATATTATATATTTTATATCTATAGGTTGCGGCTAAGCAAACTAAATACACTCCACAACTGGAAATTTTGCTTTTGATCACTTCATTTTATTCACAAGATTTATTGCCGGCGAGCTTATCTGCTTTAAGCGCCTAACTCATTGAGTATGCGTATCCTGACCATTCGATAGCGCTGTTTTGGGGGAACTATTAAAAAAAGAAGTATAGCTTCGGAATCAATGCCGTTTTTCCGATTTGTGTATGATGGTTCGAAATGTGCTACAACATTGCCTTTGGTCTGCTGCTGATCGGTCACTATGTATCCCACAACGTCCTTAAAGAGTTATCAGGATTTTAGAGATGCCGCCCAGGTTAATTGTAGAAATTAATTCTTGACGTTGAAAGACACCCCGTTTCCCAAACATACTAAATTTTGGGGGGGGGGGGTTGCCCACGCACTTTTGATCATTCCTTTACTGTGTACTTATTGGACATAACTAGTTTCCTCTTCTTTAAGTCAGAGTTCAGTAATACCTTGAGATACTAGTTCAATTAGGTCCAGGGTCGAGCTTATCACTCAAAGTACTGTACTTGTATCTTATATCAATTTTACTCATTGAAATTAATGAGTATGAGAATATTTCCAGTCCGTTCCAGGCCCCTAGAAAATACAACTCTAGTTTTCTTTTAAACTCATCTTTATCTTTTGAAACAACAAAAACGAACGTCTGCATACACAAAAAATGTAACAACAAAAGACAAGAAAAAATAAGAAAATGTTTAGTTATAAACTGTACTGCACCATGAATTCAGGGTGAGTCATAGACCATTTGGCGGAGAAAAGGGACCGGGGGGAGGGGACAACATTAAACCTGGCACCCGCTGGCCGAGCCGAGTAAAGACCAGTTTTGTCTACGATATCCAAGATTAACTTCATAACATCATTTTTGAATGTTGAAAAACCTAATCACCGTAACTAATTTTTTTTTCTTAATGTTAAAACTTATTATTTGGTTGTTAAGATTTTAAAAAGAAAAATAACTTCTTTAAAAAATATTACGTCCAACTAAATTAATTTTTGTCGTCACTAGATATTGCTCTATCTCAAAATTCAGATTGTATCTGGCAAAAAAATAAATAAATAAAACAGGCAGACTCGAGCTCGTATCTCAAGCAACTCGTATGTCTTCACGCTCGCATCTCCAGGCATTGCTTTATGTGTTTCGCGTTAACATTTTGTAAAATTTAGTTGTGTGTAACCTGCATCAGGAAACCGCTTGTTTTTCCTACCGTGCGTAGCGTCCGATCTGGAGTGTTGGCTCCGCGATCGCCAGACGACCAGATAAGAGTGGCTCTTGTTACGAGCATCGCCGACACTCACAAAGACTCCGGAATTGCCTGTTTGCCTTTCGCGTACTAACAAAAGAGAAGCGATACCCTGGTGAACACATGTTTTGGTCATGGTGCATTCTCCAGGTTTGTCCCGGAGATACGGTACTTGGCTTTCTCTCGCTCTACTTTTTGGACAGCGCACATTTAGGTCAGCTGTAATATACCTGGCTGCGCTGTGGAAGCACTGGGTTTGAGTCTCTGCACAAGTATTTAGAAACTTAAACTCTTCCTTGACCTGGCTGAATCACAGACGCTCTTTCATCAGCCCAGTTTCTCTATAAGCAAACTTTATGTTATAATAAATTACCCAAAACAATTCATCTCCCCCCCCCCCCCACCCCAAATCCTTTAGCCAAAACAGAGGCTGCTTTCGTCGTATTCTTTGTGGGAATGTGGGAATTCTCTTTCATTGAAATTTCAAGTCTATTGGGTTTACTTTTTCTGGGATTTGGGGGTGGTGATGGTCAATAAGAAGGGTCGTGCTTTTTTGTGAAGAATCAGTCACGTGGTTACAAGCGGCTCACGTCAAACACGCTCTCTCTCTCTCTCTTTCTCTCTCTCTCTCTATCTATCTATCTCTCTCTCTCTCTCTCTCTCTCTCTCTCTCTCTCTCTCTCTCTCTCTCTCTCCTCTTCTCTTTGTTAGAAGATCTGGAAACGGAGTGTGGCTCAGATTTCCTGGCTCGCACCATAAAACAGCTGTAAAAACGAGAATGTGGAATGTGGCCCGATACATGTTTATGTCGGCCAAAGAGCATCGGGACCCAACTCCTTTGGAAATGTCAACAAATTACTGCTCGTTTTCGTAAAAACAAATCTCTCCTGTCTATATCGGCTTCTGGTAGTTTAACAGTCGAAGGCTCATCCCAAGCGGTGATTGGCCGAGGGTTCGATTGTTTACTTTGTTTTATTTAACCACTGCTTCCTGGCTCGTGTCAGCCACTATTGGCTGTCAACGAAAGAGCAGTTTGGGGGGAAAGTTTAGAAAACATGTGAAATGTCTGGTACGATACCCTGGAGGCGTCCACTCTTTTTTTTTTAGTCCGTTCTTTTTAATTTCACTTTCAGTCATTTCAAGATTAAGGTATGTGCTATATAACCTGATAATGTTGACAGGGGCGTCACCCAAATACACTTTATTATCCTTATTTACTTAATGTAAGAGCAAAGAAAAGCAAAGGTATCACTACTATTTACGGGCGAAAGACATCCAGTTCAACCTTTAAGCTCCGACATCACCTCCGCGGAACATAGTTTGTTTTGATGAACAAACTTACTACATTACCCAACAGGTTTATGCCATCAACCATGGCGCTGTCATCTATCCCGAAATTCCTGTCTTTTCCTTTACACCAGTGTAGCAATGTCTTTATTTATTCACGACGTGTGGGTATTACCTAAGACAAATACAGATCCGTACAAATATTCCCTCATTTTATTTTTCCAGCGCCAGTAATTCCCTTGCTCTCGCCAATCGACAATAAAGTAGATCCCCAAAAGGTCAGGTTAGGATCCGTTTGCCCGTGTTTACATGAAGAAGTCCTGCACAAATAAATGTGTTGATATCTCGCCGGTACCGAGGGGAACACTACGGAAACATTGCTCAGGTCTCAGCAGGGGGGAGAGTCTTGGGGGGCTCCATGCCATGCCCGCTGACCCTTATCAGTATGGTAAGATAATATATAATCAAATATCACTATCTATCTATCTATCTATCTATCTATCTATCTATCT
>NW_004797400.1:828633-829894 GCF_000002075.1 Aplysia californica
GTATACGATATGTCCTCCAAGAAACAGCCAATGAGTCACTCGTTATTATTTACTGTACTCGGAATGACATCCTTGTACGGTGCAGGGCTCGTCTTAACTGTGAGGACGGGGACTGGGGGAGGGAAAGGGTGGGGGTGGGGGGTTAAAGGGTTAATACGAACGTTTCTCACCAGCGACAATGTGATTGCTAGGGCAGTGATGACCACTGTAAGGGTCAGCCGAGAGCACACCCCCAGCCCGCCCCCCGGCCCGGCACTCTGAGACAATCCGAGTGCCCTAATGAAATTGGCGCAGCCGTCCACCAGCAGTGCTTTATGAGCGGCCCGCCAGAAACTGTTGCACTCGCTCGGACAGCCGTGGGTGGACTGGAAGATTTGGCGGGTTTTTGTAGAAAGCCAGCTAAAGTAGCACTCATGAAAGTTCTTTAAGGCAGAAGGCTAGGTAGAGATTTTTAACTTTAAATATTTGTAGTCAAGGTTTTTGGGGTTGTTCTGTTGTTGTTGTTGTTGTTGTTGTTGTTGTTGTTTGTTGTTGGGTTGTTGTTGTTGTTTTTTTTTGGGGGGGGGGGGTGTTGCTGATGTTACCTTTGTAGCACCTTTTAGACTTAGCGGCACACATCTATTTTTGTTCAGCTTCCTTCTTATGCACAGCTTTACCCATGCACTATCAAGTTATCTACTTTTTCAATTTATGATATCTCTCTCTGGGCTTGTCATCTGATTTTACTCACAACTGCTCTATCAACGTCTTCACAAACTTGTCAACGCCCTTGCCAATTTTTTTGCATGTTTCTGCAAGTTTCCGTCAAGTCATGGAAGATTTATTTGTTTATTTTTTTTATTATATTTTTTAAAATTTACATATGTATTGTCTTTTCCCCTGTATATTTAAGTTTAGTTCTTTCAGCAATCCAGGTGTGTGTTTTTTTCTTACACTGGGAAGAAGTTGCACAAAAGTGATTTGTTGAAAAAGCCGTTTCCTTATTTGCAAGACAGGGCTAAAATAAGAATCCACTATTTTAAACTTAGATTGTTGTTTCTTTGCTGTTGGGGATTTACTGCTCCTGGCTGCAATTTGCAGAGATTATCAGAGAGACGAAGGGGAGAATCCTTTCTCACACCACAGATTAGGTGCTGAGGGATGTTAGAATCATCAGTACCAATATAGAAATGAAATTCGCGACCGAGTACGTGCAAGTGGGTATGTGTGTTGTTAGGTATGTATGTACATATAAATGTGTGTGTGTGTGTGTGTGTGTGTG
>NW_004797400.1:830508-840004 GCF_000002075.1 Aplysia californica
TCCCTTCCTCCCCCGCCATTTTTTTTTTCAAAGAAGAAAAAAATGCTTGAGTGAGTCACCAGCCCATACACCCATGACAATATTACCCAACCATTCGCACTTTCTTGCATCTCTCCCTCTCCCATTGCCTAAAACAAGACTAGATTTCTTGTCTCCCCCTACTTTTTGCTTTACTGGGGAGCCCTCCTCTTCCTCCCCCTCTTCTTCCTCCCTCTTCTCCTTCTCCTCCTCTTCCTCCTCCTCGGCGACTTCCACCCACCCGTAAATAAGAAAAGTCTCTCACCCCCCGGGCGTTGATTAGCTGGGCTGGGAACTGGACACAGATCATTAGTTGGCTCAACTCGTTCATCTCCATCCGGCGCCTAGACGAGCCTGTCAGAGGGCCGCTTGCCTTCAAACATATGAACTTCTGATAGATCCCTACCCAAACGTCTCGATTGCCTGATACCTCACATCGATTTCGAACAGGGTGGGGCGGGGGAAGAGAAGGAAAACGGGCGGGGATGAGGAGAGGGGTAGGTAAGAAAGTAATGGGAGCTGTTCTTTTTCTTAAAAGAGAGGGATAGTCTGGTGAATGGGGGAAGGTGTTGGCCGCTTTTGAAATTGTTTTTTCGGTTGCGTGAGCAAATAATGCTCTGAATTCGTCGTTTCGTTGTTGTTGTTGGGTTTTTTGTTTTGGTTTTGGTTTTGTTTTTTGCTGCTGATGTTGTTGTTGGTTGTTTGTTGTTTGTTTAGGAGGGGGGATGGAGACAGACGCAAGATAAAACAGGAAAAAATGAGGAGGGTGGGTGGGTAGAGAGTGGGCTGATGGAAGAGATTTTGATAATAGAAGGATTATGACTATTACTCACACTGTTTGTGTTCCAATCTGGTGAGATAAGCGACTGGTGTGCAGAACAGTAGTAACTTGTCTTCTCTTGTTTTCTAGTCCCAAACGACATAGTACCACCGCTTTTGTGAGTGTGTTTGTTTTTGTTGTGTTTGTTGTGTTTTTTAAGGGGTCGTGTTGCCCTGAAATGGATCATTAATTAAAGTAGAAAGTTAATATTTCACTTTTAACCGAGTTTTTTTCATAGCAAAAAAATTGTTGGCATCCTCAATAGTTTGGCAGATTTAATCATTTCTTTAGTTTAGACAAGGGTAACAAAAGGCTGACTAAAACATGGGTCTATCATCTACACTGGAATAGTTTCCGCTGAAGTTTTAGCTTATAAACTTGAATTGCTGTTTCAATTAACGTTATTGAATCAAAGTACACAGTTAGTCTTTGTTCAGTATAAAATCGTTTAGGTGTGCGTCTTTGTCACTGAAAAAGCAGGATAAATTCTAACAGCGTAGCTGATGATTAAAAGAATTAGAATTCCAAGAAGTTGATGCTTCAACTCGAAGTGTCTGTCGAGGTTAAGTGAGAGACAGTGGAAAAAGAATCCAAAAGCCTGCAATATTCACGTGTAACTGTTCAAGCTTCTTGTTAGTGTTAGGCTCAACTTGGAGGGCTATGAATATACTGGCATTTATGAAAAAACTGAATGATGTTGTGAAGGAAGGGGGGGGGGGGGTATCCGACACGTGGGATGGGTGGTTGACGTTTGTCCACACGCGCAAGTGTATTATGATATATGGCTCTCGTGTTATCCGAGGCTCTGTGTACTTTTTGTTGCTATGCAAGCAGTGGGTCTTCTCTCTTGTATACGCTCTTATGTGCGCGCGGGTTGTAGTCGACAGAAATCAATGCATTTGGGTTTCTGTCTTCTGTCCTTATTGGTGCATGCCTTAATGAATGAAACAGTTCTATGTGCTGATCAGGATGTTCCTTCAGTTTGAGATGTGGTTGGGTTTCAATAACTACTTTGTTATTAATGTTATTGTTGTCGTCATTGCCGAGGCCAATTTTTGTCGTTGCTGTTGTTGGTTTTGCTTTTAATGTTGCTGTTGTTGTTGTTGTTGTTGATGATGTTGTTGTTGTTGTTGATGATGTTGTTGTTGTTGTTGCTATTTTTGAACAAACGGTCCTCTTTTGCGCTTTTATCTGTTAGTGCTTTAAAACTTTTCCCTTTAACAATTCTATTTTTTCTGCTTTCAGGTCTATTTTTCAATGATAGAAAAAAAACTCGAGGATAAAGTGAGGGTTTTTCCCCTTTCTCCTTTGTTTCCTTCTTTCTTTGATTCTTTTTTCATGTGTTATCAAAGCAATAAAAACAAGCTCGTTTCAACATGAAATTTCCAGTCTTTAAAAGAACGTGCAGCTCTGCGATCGATTTTCAGCATTCACAATAAGTGTAAAACATGTATATTATTATACTAAAATAGTACTGTCTGTTGAGTACGACAGACTTACATTTCCTTAGGGTGAGGGCTACTGCTGAACTCCAAGACTATATGTCAAGCGAAATTCAAAAACCTACACTCTCAAGATTGATGATGGATGGGCCCGGCACTATTCTCTAGTAGATACTCAGATTATTCCCACGCGACTCCCAAATGTTCGGGATCGAGTCAGACTTAACGTTGGCTTTAATCAAGTGCAAGTGAGAAATGATGTCCACAATCCATAGTTCGATCGTGTCTGGGTCTGTCGTGTGAAAACTTGAAAATGGGGTGGGAGGTGAGCTGGGGGTAGGGGTGCGCCTGTTCTTATCTTTTCTCACTCATCCGCACAGACTTAAGGCGTTGTTGGAAGAAAAAGAAGGAAGAAGGGTTATATTATTATTTTTATTACGAAATGGGGAGTTGGTTTTAATGACCAACCTTGATTTTTTTTTTTAAGAAACTTTTCAAAGGCTGCTCAAAGGAAAACCATCTAGTATCACTAAGAGCTAACGTTTTCTTTTTCTAGTGCCATCACACAAACATTCACGAGCAGAAAGTACATTCATAGCGAATTTGCTACTCAAAGCGATACAGAATGCTGAACTACAAAACAAAATAGTACTGAGACCGACCTTTTTTTAGTTGTCGCTCTTCCGCTTCTAGCAACCGCAAAAGAGAGAACACCATGACTATCTTTTCATCTTCTGATTTTTGTCTTGTGCAAGGCGGGTCTCATTCGCATCCTCTCCAATTCACGCTGGTGTTACTCTCAATAGCGGCGTTGAAGTGACTTCGTTAACAGGGAGCCAAGGCGGGATGTGAAATCGTTATCGAGGATAGATTGGAGGCATTAAGGCTGCTGTTGGGGTAAGGGATCAGAAAACACTGCTTCATGAGGCTCTCCACAAGTGTTTCCACAATACTGATGGAATTGAGGGACAAACTATCGTCTAGAATGGGTATCTAGATTCATTATGGAAAACAACAGCCCTGATTGTAAATAATAAATAATCAAAGCTCTGAATGACTCGAAGTAATAATATCCTGCTTCTGCTTGAAAGCCCACCATAATTGAAGCGGGCGACTCCTCTTAGTCTGGAACACTGTGCATATTTTAAAATACATGTAGATACGATGAAATGTTGCTCTGTCCTCTATCTGCGCGCACTATATCTATGTGTCCATGTATCAGTCAATGTATCATTATTCCTTCTTTCTACCACAAAGATGAGTTGGCTTTATCTGTACATTTCTCTAACAAGCTGAAAGGATTCGTTCTCTTTTACTAACAGCTTCGGAGGCAAAACATCGATTTAAAAAATGCTTTCAAAGCAAGCTAGGATAAACTTGTTGGTCATTCAATCAATAGTCTTTGTACCGTCACCAGCCTAAGATAAATATCCCACCAAAAAAAGAAAAAAGAACCCCCTCTTTCATTTTGGCACCAAAAAAAAGAAACCAACGAAACTTTTTGATCACCTTTGTAGTCGATGGATGTACCCGCTTTTGCCGACACCTGTTGCAACGAGCAACGGTTTACAATACATTATTTCAGTAACCTTTTTTTCTAAATATTCAGTTTCAAAAAACTGTTTGCTTTCAATGAAATTTGGCGGTGAAGTGTAAAAATCTCATTAAAGCTCGTAAGTGTTTTCAGACACATAAAAACTCCTGACTCAATTTTAAATATGCAAGTGGGATACGAACTTTTGCAGGGCATTTCAATCGAATTTCTGGAATATAATCTCCGGGATATATTTTTCCCCATCAAGTGAATTAGGCTTACTAAATACTTATAAGAACTTAAGTTTCTGGATAATTAGAATGAATTAAAGATATTTCAACTTCCCGTCACCTTTGTTTCTGTGTCTGAAATATTTGACCCAGCAATAATTTAAATCCAACCATTAATAATATCGTAGGAATAGCCTTTCCTTGACCGCATGCAAGACACCCATCCTCCTACTTAATCAACTTTTAAAACTGTTTCATGAGGAACCTACATTTATCTTATTATGATATAGTTCTGTCATGTCAATATCAGTTTTATGCATGATGAGCAAAATGATTACATTTTCACAAAGCGTAAAGTCACTTCTTTATTTAAAAGCCGATAGAAACAGGCCATATCTTAAATCTGAAACCAGTGGTCACCATCACATTATTTACGCCAATTGTGCTCAGCTATCCCACATACAGCCTCATATCCCTTCTCTTCCCCTAAAAACCTATCACAACCTTTAGCTCCGAGCAGAAAGTTCTTGAATTTGTTTTTGTTTTTTTCCCATGGCAGTGGAATTATTCTACTCTACGTGAGCATGTTTAAAAAAATGGTGTAATATAAATGTTGAAAATCCCAAAAGTACGAACGTGCTCTTTTAGAAGACGAAGCTCTGCCAATATATCGGGAATGGTCACTTTTAGTTATCTTTCACCTAGTATAAAGAAGTAAAAAGGATATGAAAACTTAGCAACAGAGCGACGATTTCTTGTTGGCTAACAAAGAATCCGTAACCGTAGATAACCGATCTCAGCGTCCATTTTCTCAAGAAAGCGATACGATGTGAATATGCGTTCTCACTATAACGGTGTTTAATTATTCATTTGAGCCCCCCCCCCCCATTTTCTCATCATTCATGCCCGTTCTTTTTTTTCTTTTCCATGTTTTCTACAGCCTATCTATGATCTATTCTTTCTTTCGCTTTGCCTTTTCTTTCGTCCGTCTTCCCTTTGTCCAACAGTTAATGAAACCATGGGCCAGGCCGTGCAAAAGTCTCACTCCAGGCTTAATTCCATACCGCTGTTTCCAGCCGTCCATCTATCCTGATCAGCTGACCCGCATGACAAGTAAAACTGACCGGATATTGGGATATCTTGTCTGACCGGACATTGATAGCTGGTGCCGGGAGGCGAGAGGTTAGAGGTCAAATCGGGACTCATTCTATAGCTCGGTGCCGCACAGTATTCTATTACGGGACAACGGGCCAGACTGGTTTCCCACAAGTCGGAGCCAATAAATGCTATATGCAATGCTCATGAGCGCCTGAACGACGTTATATTTATCGTGAGGGCCAAGCACGGCATTATGGCATCCACTAGCTCCACTTATTAATTTCTCTAACATTCTGTGCTCTGTTCCCCTGACGATGCTGAAACCGCTTCATGTGCACACTCTAGCGTTTGTATCTGGGTTCCTGAAAATGATCTAGATTGTACAGTTTCGACGGTTGGAGCAGGAATACGAGGTGATAGAATGCAAGTAACTTTATCGCAATGAATTTCTTTAACACGAGCAAAGAGTTAGTGGTGAGTAACACGGAAGCTTTTTTTTTTTTTTGGCTTTTTTTTTTTAACGGCTGTTTTGATCAAGATCACAGCAGTTGGGAGACAGAACAAATGCTGTATTTCGGATGATTTCCAATGGTTGTCACCGATGAAGTGTTCTTAAATGTGTTTCTAGACGCCCCGCCTACTTAACTCGCTTCTATCGAAAACGTTGCCTTCTGAGGTCCCATCTTTTTAGCAGCCTGACATTGTCAAAAGAGTGGAAAATCCACTAAAATGCCAATTATATTCTAACTACCAAATCTGCTCTGTCTTAGAAGGGAAACAATGGAAGTAAAAACAAGTGGCCTTTATGTGAGTAGGTCTACTCAAAAAAATATTCATGGGGCTCTTTGGGGCCATGTGTTCAAGTAGACCGGCTGTGTTGGGAAGGCACGTAACTAAGAATAAGATAGGCTATGGAAAAATAACTGGGGTATATACTGGAGTATATGCAGGAAAAGATCAAGTTAAAAATAAGACTTTTGATTGGTATCATAAAAGGCAGTCTGATAGTGTTTCATTCAGGCTAGATCCAGTCTTTTAATAGAGTGTCAAGGGTGGTTTTAAAACGTTTATTTTTGTTTACACAAAAGGGGCTTCGCAATGTGTTATCGTGTGATTCGGGGTGCGTGTCTTCCTGTCTGAACTTTCCAACCCAAATTTCACACTCCGTATTCATAATTTAATGTACCCACAAACCAATACGTTGCTTTCATGGTTGCCTCTGTAAAAACATTAAAACACGACTGAATGAATTTACAGCGACTACCAAGTACAGGCTTTCAGAAACATACCCGCAAAGTTTCCCATCGAGATTAAAACCGTCCAAACATTTTTAAGCCGAAACTAAAATTCCTCTCTTAATTTTTTTTAAGTCTCTTCAAACATGTGACGTTTTCATTTTCATCGATTCTTCCCTCTTGTCCAAATATTGTCCAGGGCTGTCTTATGAACATCCCTTTTCAATTTCTGATTGAACATTTTCTTAACGATCTTAGCATTCTCTTCTCGAGTCGGTTGTCCTGTGGACGTTTTTGCCATCATCTTCCACCACAGACGGTTTATATTTTGCTTTGTTTGTTTTTCACCAGTCAGTGTGTTTATCTGTCTGTACGTGTGTGCTTCCACAGTACTTGAATATATGTTTCAGCATAAAAGTAGAGTGAGTACACGCTGTGTTATTGCTAATAGATCTACTATCCATGACTACTTTCCTCACTTTGCTTTTCACACTTCATTTTCTTCTTTCTCTTCCCCTGTGTCTCATTTTGCTGTTCTTTGCATAATTTGTTTTCTTGACAACGATAGCCTGGCACGGTTCCACAAGAAAGAATATGTAACTGCGTACATTGTGAAGCAAATACAAAGATTTAAACAAGATTTGTCATCTACATCAGGTTGTCTTGTATAGAAAAAGAAATGGGTTTGCAATAAGCATTTTGTGCTTGCATTTGGCTGGTTGTGTGTTTACGTCATTGTTCGTCTGTTTGATGTCCGTGTTCCTATATTATTATGATGATATGATGAGGGCACTCTCGATCCAACAGCAAACCGCGTTTACTCAATCAAGCATCACGGATGTTTGGAAAAATGAGTCAATGAATCATCTAAAGGAACTGATCGTCTTTTGCACGCAAAGTGTTTTCCAAACAGGCTTTTATCCTCCACCCAAATCCAAAACATACGCATAGGTGCACGTTATTTTTCTATTCAAATGCATCCTCTTGCGTTTCATTCACAGAGCAAATGTCCTTTCCTCCAATTGTTTACTATGGTAGTCAACAGTGCAGTTGGATTGTTTATACGTCCACTTGTCGATTCCTCTTAGTTTGTCACTGCGGCATCCATTTCCGTCATCCTCTGTATTTCTATAATTATTTCATTTTGACTCTCTCATTCTCTCTCCCTCCCTCTCTCTCTCTCTCTCTCTCTCTCTCTCTCTCTATATATATATATATATATATATATATATATATATATATATATATATATATATATATATATATATATATCCCTTTCTCCATCTATCTATCTATCTATTTATCTATCTATCTATCTATCTATCTATCTATCTATCTATCTATCTATCTATCTATCTATCTATCTATCTATCTATCTATCTATCTGTCTATCTGTCTATCTATCTATCTATCTATCTATCTATCTATCTATCTATCTATCTATCTATCTATTTATATATAAATATATATATATATATATATATATATATATATATATATATATATATATCTCACACACACACACACACACACACACACACACACACACACACACACACACACACACACACACATACATACACACACACACTCACACACTCACACATACACACACAAACACACACACACACACACACAAACACACACACACACACAAACACACACACACACACAAACACACACACACACTCAAACACACACACACACTCACTTTCTCCCTCTCCCTATCCCTCTGTCACTCTTTCTCTACCCCGCGACCTCCCCTCTATCTCTCTTCCTTCTCTCTCTCTCTCTCTCTCTCTCTCTCTCTCTCTCTCTCTCTCTCTGTCTCTCTACCCACACACACACAAACACACACACACACACACACACACTCACACACACACACACACACACACACACACACACACACACACACACACACAAAACATACAAAGCAGGTAATATTAGAACACACATATTATACACAACCACCAACATAGCCATAAATATTAATTCCTTCACGTGTCATTCCCCCCGAGTATTATCCAACGATTCTTTAAAAAATCATGAATAAAATTCGATTCAAACCACATCCTTTCAACACTTATTTCGGTTCATATGAGAGATTACTCCTGGTTCTTGCAGTTAATGACCAGATAACTGCGCCAACGTGTGCTTTTCTTTTTTCTTCTAATGAGCTTTGTTGCGGGGTTGGGTTTTTTTTCAGTTTTAGCTTCCGTGTTTTTTTTTTTGATCGTTATTATGATTGTTTTTATTTGTATATCTGAGTTGTTCGATTTTGGCTTTTGTTTTAGCAGGGGGGGGGGGGGGGTTCCGCTCGTTTTCGTCTATGTGGTGTGGTTTTTGTGTTTTAGGTGTGTTTTTTATTTTGGTTTATTTTATTTTTATATTGGGTCCTTTGCGTTTGAGTTACATATTTTGTATTTCTTCTAAGAAATCCTAACCTACGTTATCAATGAGTTTTTTCCTCAAGAATTATATCTTAGCTTGATTATCTGTTTAATTTTGTATATTTGCTATGCCATTCTGCAGTAAAATCTTGAGTTACTGTTGTGTAACCAGAGACGAACAGAATTTCTGCCGCCCTTTTATTATTTAGAAACACTCCCCCCACCACTGTAGCATACTAGCATACGAGAGCGACGTAATAGGCCAACAAGGGATTGTATTTTTTTATTTAAAGATTTTTTTTCTTCTCTTTATAGAGTTGAGAAAATTAAGCTTGAAGGAAATGTCTTCCGTTAACGAGGGTGCAGGCGCAAGACTTTATTTCGATTTCTTTTAATCTCATTCGGTCGTAACTTATTTACTGTATAAACAAATATACAGGAGCGGGGAGGACAAAAGTTAGTGGAGGTTGCACAACCTATGGAACAAGAAACTCAGGCTAATCGTGTCGGAATGCCAATGAAAATAGATTTTCGAGGTCTGTCTGACCCGCGTATTCTGTCTACGACAGGCTTTGCCTGCAGTAGATCAGACTCATTTCTCTCTTCCTAAATATATCGCTCAGTCAAGAGCGTAACAGTTAGGATGAGGCCGCTGGTAGCAAAAGAAAAGGGGGAGAAGCAGTGGAAAGAGAGAAAGGAGGGGGAGTGGAGAAAGACAGTCGGGGG
>NW_004797400.1:840895-843788 GCF_000002075.1 Aplysia californica
GTGCGTACGGCCGCACCAAAGACTAAAAGACGAACTGCACCAGACAGGCAGTGTAAAAAAACAGCAGAGTGGACAGCAAAGTGTATTCAAAAGAGCTAGAAATAAAAAAGCACCAAATAAAATAATCAAAAACAAAAATTGGGTTTGCGAAAAATTACGTGGATAATTTTATCCATTACGCTGGATTTAGTGAGCGATTAAATAACGTCTTCTTTTTTTCGGGGGGGCGGGGGGAGGGGGGGAGGGGTGGGGGTATGCCCGGGGCAGTTCGTTCCTGTCCGCACAGCCTTTTCTTGTGCCAGTTGGTATACTCGTGTACATAAAACAAACGACCAAAATCTATTTCTCCTGTCTGTGGGCGGTAGGTCTATCCGTTGATCGAGCAATTATTTATAGATCTATCTCTTCCAAGCTTAGATTTTTTAAAGTTTTTGTAGAGCTTTTACGGCGCTCTCAACTGCATATGGGTCATATGAGCGCAAATTTCAAACATAATGAGATCCATGGTCTATTCAAGTGGCTGCTGTGTATTTTGACTTCCTAATGTCCTGTTCTTGTTACTCAGCTAAAACAAAATAACACTTCATGAATCAGGATAAAGCATTATCGCGTCATGAAGACTCCGCTGTCGTAAACGATTCACTCTTCAAGGTATAATAAAGAACACATAACATATTCGATCAACAGCAGACCAAAAGCAATGTTTCAGCACATTTCGAACAAAAATCAGAAACATGAACTTACATATTATTATGTCATAGTGTGCATGTGCCTGCTTTTTTAAAGTTTAAGATAAAGAAATCAGAATTGAAAAATCTTCATGAAAAGAGAAATTAATTTACTTCAAAGCAGGGTTGTCAATGACCAGAATGTGCTTCCTCAAAGAGGGAGAGAGAGTGTGAGAGAGAGAGAGAGAGAGAGAGAGAGAGAGAGAGAGAGAGAGAGAGCGAGAGGGGGAGGAGAAAAGGGGGGAGGGGAGAGAGGAGGAGGGAGAGAGGGGGGAGAGGGAAAGAGAGAGAGTTAGAGCAAATGAGACAGGGACAGAGAGAGAGGAAGAAAGAAGGGGGGGGGGGAGAAAGGGGGAGAGGGAAAGAGAGAGAGATAGAGAGAGAAAGAGAGAGAAAAGAGAAAATGTGGGAGAAAGAAAGAAAGGAAGAGGTGGAGAGACAACAGAAGCCGTAAGCTCTACAACACCCGGCACACGACTCTCATCCCAAAGTGAAGAAAGTGAGCACCTGACTCCTCTTCCGTTCAAAAAGTGTTGTTTGCAAACGCTTTGTAAAACTCTCCTGTTCACTCAAGCAGATAAGCATTGGGTAAGCTCTGGGGGAGAGCTTTGTAAGCATCTTGAGAGAGGGATTCGGGTTACTCAGTCCACAAGCATTACATGGAAAGAATTACTCCTGACGTTAGTTATGCTTTGGACGTATTACGCCTTGAAGGAGAATAGGAAAGGAAATCTGGTGAAGGTAATTTTATACAGCATGGTGTACTCATCGCCCCTGCAAATAGGATGTGCCACAGCATGTTTATGGCGGCTTTTTAAAAAACAGTGTTATGTATCTACTTGGGGGGTTGAGCATTTTGTGTTGATTAAGCATTGTTTTGCTTTTTTAGGTCAGTGCTGTGACAGAAACCCGTTGCTTTCGAGAGTGATTGCAGGTTTGAAAGATCGCTTAGTTTCGCTCTTTTATTTCGTTTTCTTTTTATTGTAGCGGTAAAAAGTCGGTGTATTTTTTCCCGTATCTTTTCTTTTCTTTCTCTCTTTTTCACTCTTTTTCTAATTGTATATTTCTCTCTAACTCTTTTCTTATCTCTTCTATCTATCTATCTATCTATCTATCTATCTATCTATCTATCTATCTATCTATCTATCTATCTATCTATCTATCTATCTATCTATCTATCTATCTATCTATCTATTACACACACTCAGCCACACCCCCCCCACCCCCCCTACACACACACACATACACACATACAAACACCCATACACACACGAAATAGATAGATAGATAGATAGATAGATAGATAGATAGATAGATAGATAGATAGATAGATAGAGAGAGAGAGAGAGAGAGAGAGAGAGAGAGAGAGAGAGAGAGAGAGAGAGAAAAGGCAAATGAGACGGAGACGGAGAAAGAAAAAGAGAAAAAGAGAGATAGAATGAAGGGAAGAGAGAGAGAGGGGGGGGGGCGAGAGAGTGTGTGTGTGTTTGTGTGTTAATGAGAAAGAGGGGAAGAGAAAGAGAAAGAGAGAAGTGAGAGAGGGGTTGGGGAGAGAGTGAGAGAGACATACAGACAGACAGAGAGACAGAGAGACACAGAGAGCATGACATCTACAGACTACAGAAGAAATCTCCCAATGCCCCCATCTGTCCCTGTGTATCAGTTATTCAAGAAGCATCATGTAGACAGACCTATACGCCATCGGCTAGCCCTGTGGTAAGGTGGGAGCCCGTGATACCATTTTGTTTCATCAACTCAGAATTTGAAGTTAGAAGAGGTTCGTATTTTCAGGGGAGTAAATGGGGTTGTTGTTCTCTGACCTGTCTCAAGCATCTGGCATACCCTACAGCAAGGTGTCCAGCTCAGAATGCCCAATCATCTGTGAGAAAAAAAGCTTTTTGGTAGTTACAATTCCGTGCAAAACTAGCTCTGTAATAGTCTGCGAAGAACTTTGTTTATAAACTGGGATGTGTTTTTGGTTAGTATCAGAAACTTATTAAGAGTGTGTATTACAACAGGACATTTGTGCCGATGTGGAGATGGTTTGTGTTTGATAGAAGCTACTGTAGTATAATATATAATTTATGCTT
Organism: Aplysia californica; assembly: GCF_000002075.1. Lineage (NCBI taxonomy): Eukaryota > Metazoa > Mollusca > Gastropoda > Aplysiida > Aplysiidae > Aplysia > Aplysia californica. The sequence goes on from NW_004797400.1 coordinate 843,714, forward strand.
TCTCTTTTTATTCATCACACCCCTCCCTCCCTCCCCCCTCTCTCTCTCTCTCTCTCTCTCTCTCTCTCTCTCTCT
>NW_004797400.1:843888-845721 GCF_000002075.1 Aplysia californica
TCTCTCTCTCTCTCTCTCTCTCTCTCTCTCTCTCTCTCTCTCTCTCTCTCTTTCTCATTCTCTCTCCGTCTTTCAGTCTTTCTCTCTCTCCTCCTTCTACTCCTCCTCTTCCTCCTCATCATTCTCCGGAGGCAGTAAGGATCTACTTCAGGATAACAATCTTGCTGTTTGATCACTCCCTATCCTAGCTTACACACGCCTACATACGCAGCGAGTATATTAAGCGAGGTGTTGGGCTGCGATTTTTAAAAAATCCATTAACAGAATATTGCATAAATGAACAACAGAAGGATGATACCGAGAAGTATTCCCGAGTTCGGCGTCACCGCTAGGCTGTAGCGTGATACTTGATGTATCACTTTTGACAAGCAGCTATTACCCAAATGAAGACGCAACGGGGACGAAAGCGATGTTTGAAGCAGAACGGGCGCACGCCGGCCCTCCCACAGGAATGTCGAGTTGTGGGAGGGAAAGAGAGAAACCGCCAGCGCGTCTGATCCAACTCCCCCACCCATAGACTCACTCGCAGCGACGCCTGCCGGAGAACGGAACGATGTTTTTCATGAAGAGACAATCGTTTCGTTAACATTTGCTTAGCACTGCTGATGGCGAATTCCCAGAGGCGGATTCGAGGTGAATTGTTATGTCTTCCATTCCCCCCAGCGCGGCGCATTTTGTAGGCGCAGAAACACGCCGGGTACTTGTGTTGAAGTGATGCTCACGGGGGCGCCTGGGAAATCCGGAGTCATGAAGCGCGTGGACGGCTGGGCTGGGTCGAGAGGGCAGGTCCTCCAAACGTCTGTCAGTGGCTCCAGGAGTTTGAGAATGGACGAAATGTCACTGTGTCTTTTTTTACGTATTTGTAGTAACTTTTGGGTTCGTTGAAGTACCCGGTCATAGGAGGTATAAACTGGGTGGGTGGCGGGTGCTCTGGTGTGGTTTACTCCTTCTTTCCTGTCAAACATACATCATCCTCATCTCTCCTCCTTTTTTGGTTTTTTGTTTCTGTTTTTTACTCTATTATAACACCTCGAGTCTTCGGCACTTACATAATGACTTTATGGTAAAACTTACTTAAGTTAAACTGTAACTTTAAAAGACAAAATTAGTAGGTTGAGAGATTGGATGGCAACGGTGATGAAGGAAAGGCAGATAGGAAAAGGTGAGGGATTTGGGTGTGGATATTGTGAACGGGGCGGAAGGCAAATTTCATCTCCTCAAAGTTTACTTATTTCTTCAACAACAATTAATCCAGATTTGAAATGTTGGAAATACTCCAAGTCCTCCCTGGCTAAAATACCTCCCAACGCACACACAAATACGAGCATGAAAAAGTGGGAGGATTCAACCAAATCTTCTGTGAAATTTCAGACGTGTACGTTGTAGCGTTAGGTTTGTTTTCCCCATTTGTTGTAATATAGGTCCTACGTGTGCGTGTGAGTGTCTTGGTGTCTGTATTAATATGTGTGTGTGTGCGTGCCTGCATGTGTGAATGTATGTGTGTGTGTGTGTGTGTGTGTGTGTGTGTGTGTGTGTGTGTTTGTGTGTGTTTTGTGGGCAAACGTCCTTGGCGAAAGAAAAAACATCTATAAAATACCCTTGCATTTCTTTTGTTTTTATCTTAACTGTAGATTCAAATAGATAGTGTTTGCAGCCAACTTATAAAGGATTAAGCTTGCTAAAAAAAATAAAGCTTTTACAGACATAAATTCTTAATGCTATTGTTCTATTCTTTTGCTGCCTCGTGAGATTAATGAGTTTGGCAGGCAGTGGATGCTTGGCAGAGAACTTGGAGAAGCTGAATTTAAAAAATGGAAAGGAGAGAGAGAGAGA
>NW_004797400.1:846322-848308 GCF_000002075.1 Aplysia californica
CCCCCCCCCCCCCCACTCCTCACACTATTCCCCAAAAAACAAATGCCCCCCCACACACCCTCACACCCCACATATATCAAACATACACACACACACACACACACACACACACACACACACACAAATACACACGCACACACACAAATATACACTCACACACACGAACGTACGCCCGCCTGATCACTCGTGCGTGCGTGCGCGCGCACAGAGAGAGAGAGAGAGAGAGAGAGGGGGTGGGGAGTGGGGTACGAGGGAGACTCATACATACACATATAAACATACGCTGGCGCGCGTGTACAGCAAAAGCAACAATAAAAGCTAATTTGAACAATTAGAATCAGTCTCTTCCTCTTCCTTTAAGCCAATGTTTTTGTTTTTTGTTTCCTTTTTCCTTTGTCTTTTTTTTTTCTTTTTTTTTTTCTTTTTTTTTTAGGGGGGGGGGGTGTTTTAATAAGAGTTTTACGGCATTAACAATATATCAGTAGCAATCTTATATCTATGGGCATATGAGTGCGAATCGATGTTTTAGTCTGACTCAAACGTTGAAAACAGGAATGATGAACGATCATTTACAAAAACATTGTCATACATTACTTTTGCCCATTGCGCCAAACTGAAGTTGTCAAGGTTTAATCAGTAGGTTAATGTATTGAGGACAGGATTTTTGCACGCTTAAAGACGCACTTTTGGGGGTACTTTGGGGGTGAAAAAACACTTTTGTTATCCATTTATTATATTATTATTATTATTATTATTATTATTATTATTATTTATTATTTTTATTATTATTATTGCTATTGTTGTTATTTGTATTATACACACACACACACACACACACACACACACACACACACACACACACACACACACACACACACACACAATAGATAGATAGATAGATAGATAGATAGATAGATAGATAGATAGATAGATAGATAGATAGATAGATAGATAGATAGATAGATAGAATGATAGATAGATAGATAGATAGATAGATAGATAGATAGATAGATAGATAGATAGATAGATAGATAGATAGATAGATAGATAGATAGATAGATAATATTTACATACATGTATGTACATGATATATCGAGGTAGAAAGTTGGTATTGGAAGCTGGGGGAGAAGCGTTGGGGTGGATCAAGGTACAAAGCGGAAGAGGCACATCTGCCTCTAGATATCTCCCGTCTTCGTCATAAGTCGGCGAGGGAAAAAAAGCGACGATTTTATCTTCAGTTTGTTAGTACTGGGCGAGAGTAAATATTTCGATAGATCTCATTTACTCATGGAAGTGGATTTTACTCCGTATCTCTTTCCATCCATCTTTTTCAGAATGAGGGGCCATCCTGCTCAACCTCTTTCTTGTTTTCTGTTCCTTCTTCAAATAAAGAAATAATATTGTCCTAACCCTGGGAACTGAACTTGCTCCTCCTAATGGACAGTTCTTGCGGGGGAAAGTCTTAATTGGCTAGATACTGTGGTCCAAGTTCTATTTTCCTGGGATTTTTTATCTCTTTTTTGTGCTGACCTTCTCGTAATACTTTCTTTTTCCTTTACAAATTCAATCAGCTTCTTTGGTAATAGCCATCTCTTTCAGTCTCTCTGGCTTTCTCTCTCTCTCTCTCTCTCTCTCTCTCTCTCTCTCTCTCTCTCTCTCTCTCTCTCTTCCCCCCTCTCTCTCTCTCTTTCTCTCTCTCGCTCTCTCTTCTCTCTCCTTTTCTTTTTCTCTCTCCTCCATATCTCTCTTGTTCTCTCTCTTTCACTCTTCTTTCTGTCCTCCTTTCTTTCTCACTCTCTATTTCTCTTTCTCTCCTCTCTCTGTATATATAATTATCTTGCTATTTTTTTCTCTCTTTCCTGCTCGCACACACACACACAAGCACACACACACACACACACACACACACACACACACACACACACACACACACATACACACACACACACACACACACACACACACACACACACACACACACACACA
>NW_004797400.1:853443-855462 GCF_000002075.1 Aplysia californica
GAATGGAGGGAGGTAATTGAGGAAAAGATAGGGAGACGGAGACAATGAAGGAATAAAGAGACAAAGAGAGAAAGAGATAGAATGGATGAGAGAAAGAAGGATACAGAGAGAGAGGGGGGTGAGAGAGAAGGGTGAGAGAGAAGGGTGAGAGAGATCGACACAGAAAGAGAGGGATGGGACGGAGATGGCTGGAAGGGAATCCCCATGAAAGAAAGGGGAGAAAAGCACAGTCAGCATTTCCAAAAAGCATAAAAACAAACGCACCTTCATGATAACGGTATGTGAGCTTGATTTTAATTTGACTCTGCTAACATAAATCAGAGCCAGCCTGGGCTGAGTGGGACATACCGTCCCAGCAGAAAGACTGAGATTATTGTATAAACTACTCGGTGCGGGAAACGAACTCTCTGTCTTCTGCTTACAACGGTGAAGAGCCTAACGGTCTGTTGGTTGTTGTTTGTTTGGTTTTTATTTTGGCAAGTGTTTTACGGCGCTCGCTCGCAACTGCATAAGGTCATATGAGCACGCGGGACACATTAAACATTTTCAGTTGGCAGGAAATTTTGAATCTTGCCCGAGTGGCGGCCGAAGCCTAATCTTATCAATTTTAGACCACCAAAAGTTCTTAAACGTGCTCATGGGACTTCCGAGATTTTCTGCCCTTGTCCTTGACGGCTAGGCGTTGATCTTTCCAACCAGAAGATCAGGGATGTGGCTGAAAGACAGCAGTAAGAAGGAGCCAAGGAGTAGCAGTGGAAAGGCTGCAGAAAGAGTCAGGAGCCCAGAGAAGGGGGCAAAGGGGGTGAGGGGGTGGGGCAGAAAGTGGAGACGAAAGCAGATGACAGAACATTATAAGAGAGCGGAAAGAGATGGAAAATGAGACAAAGTTTAGAGAAGAACATTTTTGTCCGTCGCTACCCGGATTCGAACCCGGGGCCTTTGAATGAGAGGCGAACACCTTAACCTCTAGGCCACGAGAGTCCCCCCCCAAGCCCATCGGCTACACCACAGACGGGAGGCGTATTTAAACAGTAAGACATGTTGAAAGTGCGTTCAATCTTGAACACTGCAGATCACTACAAAATACAAAAATTAACAGATACGGCATACTTTTATTTCCATATTATTATAGTCTACTCCCTCACTTCCACTGCGCTCCAATCCTCAACAGTAATAACAGTTTTTAAGATATTGAGTATGACTCACAGACACTTAAAGGAAACTGGGTAGAAATACACAATGGGATTTACTTTTAAAAGCCCAGAAGACAGGGATTGAAGTGCACATTCAGCCTTTCGACGACGTACTTTTTGCTAGCTTTGGACCATCGGTTCCTTCACTCAGATTCATTGTGCGGGGAGTTTAATTGAACGTTGTTTTTGTTGGTGGTGGTACAGGTACCACTAAGTTTCCTAATCTATTTTGAAGACGCGGCCCTTGGTACCTCTCCTGACACCAGCCTGAAACGGAATATATCTGGACGGAAGAAAATACAATTCAATCCGAGCTCTAATTACCCATTTCCTAGTTTCCTTGTCGCAAACCAAGTCGCCGAGGTAAAAAGCCTTCTTCTAACTAAATGAACAACTTATACTTATTAAAAGTAGGAACATTACACGGAGCCAAACTGAAATTATACTACAACTTTTAAGAGATCAAATTGTTGTTGTTCATGTTGTAGATGGGACATCTTGTAGCTACTTTGTGGGTTCATTTTGTTCAAGAAATTGGCAACTACGGTAGTGCTGAACTTTGTTGAGGAAATCCACCTTAGTTGATATAATATGCCATATGCTATGTGGTATTACTGGTCGTTGATGATCATTATGTGGCGTCGGTGGCCTAGTGGTTAGGCACTCGGACTCGCAACCGTAAGGTCGTGGGTTCGAATCCCGTCAAGGGCCCGACGTTATGTCCTTGGGAAAGGCACTTTACACGGATTTTCCTCACTTCACCCAGGTGGGAATGGGTACCCGGCTATAGACAGCGAAAGATCTTGTCAGTTTGTTAGTGTTTGAG
>NW_004797400.1:855562-857913 GCF_000002075.1 Aplysia californica
GCTTAATCGGCTGCTTGCACTGTATGCTTCCCGGGAAGCTGAGAATGTTTCGGAGTGTTCTATGGTCTGCTGGGTTAATAATATAGTGTAAAGCGCATAGAGCCTGCTGCTGAGCGGGAATATGCGCTATACAAATGCTATCTATTATTATTATTATTATTATTATTAACCGTTCTACGGTATTTATATCCGCTTTCTTGGAACACTGCTCTAAATATCAGTTGTCAGGCTGTGCTGAAAGTACAGTCAGCCTGTGAGTCTTTGCCATAGTGGCTATAAACACGGGGGTTCCACTAAATGGATTACTTTCCTTCTGACGCGTTATAAAGAAACGTTTAGTAAGGAAAGACAGCTTCGTTCAAAATCTTGCAGGACAGGGAATCAAAGATGAGTAAGAGGAAACAGGTGTAAATTATCGGCAATGTTTTGATTTCTAGTTGTCTATTCTCACCTTTCGATTTTTCAGAAACACGAAGTTGGGGGTCCTTAATTTCTTTGCACTTTTTTCTCAGTCCATTTTTTACTTTTTCTTTTTCCATTTTTTAATATTTTTTGGGGGCGTTCTTTTATAGAAAAAAGGGTGCTTTAATCCATCTGCCAGTGTTCCAATGTTACAGTTACACCTCCCATCCTCACGTTCTCCGCCAGCTCTTCCCTTACCCCCTCCCCTTCCTCTATCTTTCTGTGTGTGTCTCTCTCACTATAACTTTCTGTCTCTCTCTCTCTCTCTCTCTCTCTCTCTCTCTCTCTCACACACACACACACACACACACACACACACACACACACACACACACACACACACACACTTCGTCTCTCTCCTTCTGCGCTCCAGGTTTAATATCGCCTTGGAGTGAGATGTTTTCATCGTTTTTGTTACATTTTCTTGCGGGAACTCTCTTGACTTTGCTATCTTTAATAGCTTTTTTATCGAGAAACAAATGGGGCTTTTTTCCTTGAACAATCTTTTCCCTCCCTCCTTTTTATCTTCTTTTTCCCTTTTGTAGCATTTTCCATTTTTGCAGAACTGATTCGTGTGTATTCTTCTACTCTTTTTTTTCAGATTTCCCTCCACTTTGACTGCATTTTCTCTTTCTTGACTCCATTCTTCACTCGTTTAAAAGTGTGTAAACTTCCTCTTTGTCCTCCTCGCTTTATGAATAACCCCCTCATCCCCCCTCCCCCACCATGTGTTCTGTTTGTAGCTCCAGCTTTATCTCTCTACCGATTTTTCTTTTTCTTTTTAATTTAGAGTGTCACAGCTTTAGATGCTATTTCTAATACATGTATGTCTATTTCCGTGGTGAGGAATAATGCCTACACAAAGGCTGAGGGAGACAAAGAAGGGGAGAGAGAGGGAGAAGGAAAAAGAGAGCAAAAGACACAAAGAAAAAGAGAGAAATAAAGTAAACGCGCTGGGGTGGTTTTGAACGAGAGAGAGAGAGGGAGAGAGAGAGAGAGAGAGAGAAAGAGAGAGAGAGAGAGAGGGGGGGGACAGACTGACTAACAGACAGACAGACAGACAGACAGACAGACAGACAGACAGACAGACAGACAGACAGACAGACAGACAGACAGACAGACAGACACAGAGACACACAGACACACACAGAGAGAAAGAGAGACAGAGTAAGAAAAGACAGGAAAAGGGAAAGAGTGACTGGAATGGGGAACTTCGGGACATGATTTGTTAGCACCTCCTGTCAAAAAATACCTTTGTATTTTCTAAAAAAGGCCCCTAACTCTGTATTCTTTGCTCCTGCGTGTGTCATTTCGTACAACACAATCGATCTCCATCATGTAATTTATTGCAACGTAAGCTCCTTTCACAAACACACGGCCTTGTCCCAATACTCATGGAATAAACTTGATGTGCTGCTTCCGAATCCAGTGGGGCGCTTTATTTCTCGCATGTAGGCTTAAGGGAGAGAAAACATGCCAACAAACGACACATCAGGACATATATACTGTCCCTGATTCTGACTCAAGCTCACACAATAATGTTGATGAATAGGCCAGTAGTTAGGCTGGAGAACATTTGAAGTACGATTGTCAATATATCTTGCTGTCAGCGAGCAAGAGATAACGTGACAGCTGGCCCTTTTTTACGGTTGACATCTCTTATCGTCTTGCCCACCGCTCGTTTCTTATTAAGGGAACGGGAGTCTAGAGAAAAACGGCGCATTGCGAAGAGCCAAATCACGAATTGTTTGACGACTTTATAGAAATTTAAACTGTTGGCTAAACTGTTGGGTATCTCTTGTAGCGTCAGTTTCTGGATAGATTGTAAATTACGGTCGGTGTGTGTGTGTGTGTGTGTGTGTGTGTGTGTGTGTGTGTGTGTGTGTGTG